>NW_026884436.1:0-55005 GCF_032173495.1 Musca vetustissima | reverse complement strand
TTCGGGACCTAAGGCGTGGATTTTGTAAACTAATATTTTTTCGGGACCTAAGGCGTGGATTTTGTAAACTAATATTTTTTCGGGACCTAAGGCGTGGATTTTGTAAACTAATATTTTTTCGGGACCTAAGGCGTGGATTTTGTAAACTAATATTTTTTCGGGACCTAAGGCGTGGATTTTGTAAACTATACTTTTGTAGTATACTGGCCATATAAGGCTTTTTGGCTTGGCTTTGAAATGAATAAATAAATAATAATAATAAAAATATTTTTTCGGGACCTAAGGCGTGGATTTTGTAAACTAATATTTTTTCGGGACCTAAGGCGTGGATTTTGTAAACTAAGGCGTGGATTTTGTAATCTAATATTTTTTCGGGACCTAAGGCGTGGATTTTGTAAACTAATATTTTTTCGGGACCTAAGGCGTGGATTTTGTAAACTAATATTTTTTCGGGACCTAAGGCGTGGATTTTGTAAACTAATATTTTTTCGGGGCCTAAGGCGTGGATTTTGTAAACTAATATTTTTCGGGACAGGGGCTAAATAATATTTTTTCCAAGACTATCAGAGGTTGTATAATTTAGAGAATATTTTTCACAAGGCTGTCGGAGGCTGTACCATTTAGAGAATATTTTCCAAGGCTATTGGAGGCTATATCATTCACAGAATATTTTTCCAAGGCTGTCGGAGGCTGTATCATTTAGAAAATATTTTTTCCAAGACTTCCAAGGCTATCAGAGGCTGTATCGTTTAGGGAATATTTTTTCCAAGGCTGTCAGAGGCTGTATCATTTAGAGAATATTTTTTCCAAGACTATTGGATGCTAAAGAATATTTTTTCAATGCTATTGAAGGCTGTCAGAGGCTGAAGAATTTATTTTCAAAACCTATCGAAGGCTGTATCATGTAGAGAATATTTTTTCAAGGCTATCGGAGGCTGAAAAATAATTTTTCCGCAGAATAACTCGGAAGTTTATTTGTCGGCAAGTGCCGACACAGGACATGTTGTAGTCAGACTTGAAGCTAGTCGGTCAACAGGGTCTGCGCTTCCTTCGTTAATGCTACAACAATCCCCCTGTGTAGACTTGGCTGGGCTGGTGTCCAGCTCATCTTCAGTTAGGGTGAGATTCAGTAGCAATTCCTCCTGAAGCGTATCCCCATATTGCTCTTCCGGTATCAGTCTGTCTAACTGGTCCAAGATTTCCTTACTTTGCTCCTCTACACTATCACGGATAGCGTTTCGAGTCCCGTGAGACTGATTTTCATCAGTCTTGACCTGCTCGTTTGCCAAAAGAATAGCCGGTTCGTCAACGTTCGGATTTGTAATTAATGTACTTGTAACAGATACAGCTGCAGGTGCCAAGACATCCCTTAAGACGTTATAGAATTTTTCTATTTATATGTAAGTTTTTCTATTCACACGTAGGACAATTTTTTTAATTTATATGGAAGACTACTTTATTTATATAGAGAACCATTTGGGTCCTCTATTCGTCTTACTTCTCACAATTACATTTATTATTTCTAAGTCCTAATTGTTTATCGGATTTACTTACCTTTTTATTCTACTGTTAACCTAACTTATTTTCACATCCCCTTCCTCTTCATCATCCCTCGCCGTCAACTCTTCTCATAATGACAAAACTGCAGTTAAATATTGTTCTAGGACAGCTTGTGATAGGGTGGAACCATTCTCTATGGCCAAAGCATAGGCCGTATCACCATTTTCATTTGTCGCCGTCATATCCGGGTCACGGGATAATATCTCATTACAAGTATGCGGATGATTACCAGCAGCGGCATACATTAAAGCTGTATTACCCACAATATCCATATGTGTAGATTCAGCACCCTTATCCAAAAGTAGCCGGACAACTTCATGATGACCACCCGAGGCGGCAAGTATTAAAGGGGTAACCATTTCCGGGGCCTCTTCATTGATATTGGCCCCGGCCTCAACTAATGATTGCACTGTGGCAAATTGGCCATAGTAACAGGCCTAAAAGAGAGAGAGCAATTTTGAAATGTATTATCGAAAAAAATTTGAAAATCTAAATTTCCGACTTACCCAATGCAAAGGTGTAAACCCGAAACTATCTTTAAAGTCGATATTTATGGCTTTCTGCTGTAAAATTTGTTCATCTGTCAGTTCACCTTGTCCGGCCCGTTCATGAAATGATAGTTTGACTTCAACGGGACAAAATGTGGCTTCTGTATTACCTCTTTGAAGATTGGTGAGGACGGTGGTCTGTATATATCAGGAGGCTATATCATTCACAGAATATTTTTCCAAGGCTGTCGGAGGCTGTATCATTTAGAAAATATTTTTTCCAAGACTGTCAGAGGCCAAAGATTATTTTTCCAAGGCTATCAGAGGCTGTATCGTTTAGGGAATATTTTTTCCAAGGCTGTCAGAGGCTGTATCATTTAGAGAATATTTTTTCCAAGACTATTGGATGCTAAAGAATATTTTTTCAATGCTATTGAAGGCTGTCAGAGGCTGAAGAATTTATTTTCAAAACCTATCGAAGGCTGTATCATGTAGAGAATATTTTTTCAAGGCTATCGGAGGCTGAAAAATAATTTTTCCGCAGAATAACTCGGAAGTTTATTTGTCGGCAAGTGCCGACACAGGACATGTTGTAGTCAGACTTGAAGCTAGTCGGTCAACAGGGTCTGCGCTTCCTTCGTTAATGCTACAACAATCCCCCTGTGTAGACTTGGCTGGGCTGGTGTCCAGCTCATCTTCAGTTAGGGTGAGATTCAGTAGCAATTCCTCCTGAAGCGTATCCCCATATTGCTCTTCCGGTATCAGTCTGTCTAACTGGTCCAAGATTTCCTTACTTTGCTCCTCTACACTATCACGGATAGCGTTTCGAGTCCCGTGAGACTGATTTTCATCAGTCTTGACCTGCTCGTTTGCCAAAAGAATAGCCGGTTCGTCAACGTTCGGATTTGTAATTAATGTACTTGTAACAGATACAGCTGCAGGTGCCAAGACATCCCTTAAGACGTTATAGAATTTTTCTATTTATATGTAAGTTTTTCTATTCACACGTAGGACAATTTTTTTAATTTATATGGAAGACTACTTTATTTATATAGAGAACCATTTGGGTCCTCTATTCGTCTTACTTCTCACAATTACATTTATTATTTCTAAGTCCTAATTGTTTATCGGATTTACTTACCTTTTTATTCTACTGTTAACCTAACTTATTTTCACATCCCCTTCCTCTTCATCATCCCTCGCCGTCAACTCTTCTCATAATGACAAAACTGCAGTTAAATATTGTTCTAGGACAGCTTGTGATAGGGTGGAACCATTCTCTATGGCCAAAGCATAGGCCGTATCACCATTTTCATTTGTCGCCGTCATATCCGGGTCACGGGATAATATCTCATTACAAGTATGCGGATGATTACCAGCAGCGGCATACATTAAAGCTGTATTACCCACAATATCCATATGTGTAGATTCAGCACCCTTATCCAAAAGTAGCCGGACAACTTCATGATGACCACCCGAGGCGGCAAGTATTAAAGGGGTAACCATTTCCGGGGCCTCTTCATTGATATTGGCCCCGGCCTCAACTAATGATTGCACTGTGGCAAATTGGCCATAGTAACAGGCCTAAAAGAGAGAGAGCAATTTTGAAATGTATTATCGAAAAAAATTTGAAAATCTAAATTTCCGACTTACCCAATGCAAAGGTGTAAACCCGAAACTATCTTTAAAGTCGATATTTATGGCTTTCTGCTGTAAAATTTGTTCATCTGTCAGTTCACCTTGTCCGGCCCGTTCATGAAATGATAGTTTGACTTCAACGGGACAAAATGTGGCTTCTGTATTACCTCTTTGAAGATTGGTGAGGACGGTGGTCTGTGGTCGATATGGTAGAAAGGCGGATTTATGTTTACCCGTTTGCCCCGAAGCTGAATGATCGTGTAGGAAACTCGAAGAATGCAATGAGTTGGGAGTGGACAGAGGTGTTGAGGTGATGGTATTTGGGGAAGGTGTATCGGTTTGGCGTTGTGACTCTTGGCTAGCTTGTGTAGATTGTGACATGATTATTCTGAAACAATAGAACATATTTTTTAAATAATTTTTAAGGTGTCCAAAAGTCGTAGATTTTGTAAATATTTTTTATGGAGTTCAACAAGGGCGTAGATTCCTGTAAGGCAATAATATCGGCTTTGTACTTCTTGAGTACATCTGCCAAAGCGAGAACTGCGCCTGTTCTGTACAACGTCCGAACATTCCAAGTGCAGATTCGCAGATAGTGGTCCTTTATACGTTTGCGGGGGTTGTCAACATTAGCGGGTTTGGTTTTTTCTTTGCTTTTTCATAGTAGGAGGGGTTTTCCGAATGTGGGCAACTAACCCGACACCTCAACTCTTTTTTTTATAGTTCTTATTGGTGAACTAGCGGCACATATTAGCTCACTACTTCAACGGTGTCTACAATTGAGATGAAAGAGGGTCCAAGATAAGCTTGGACTTAACCATGTTAAAGCCAATCAGAGCCGATGCTTGGTATCTATCATCCCCTACGCCACGCTTTATGTAGGTCCAGAAAAATATCCTTAAAAAATCCACCCACGCCTTATGTAGGTCCCGAAAAAATATCCTTTAAAATCCACCCACGCCTTATGTAAGTCCCGAAAAATATCCTTAAAAAATCCACCCACGCCTTATGTAGCTCCCGAAAAAATATCCTTAAAAAAATCCACCCACGCCTTCTGTAGCTCCCGAAAAAATATTTGTTTACAAATCCACGCCTTGTTCAGATGCGGGAAAATTCTTCTTTAAAAATCCACGCCTTGTTCAGATGCGGGAAAATTCTTCTTTACAAATCCACGCCTTGTTCAGATGCGGGAAAATTCTTCTTTACAAATCCACGCCTTGTTCAGATGCGGGAAAATTCTTCTTTACAAATCCACGCCTTGTTCAGATGCGGGAAAATTCTTCTTTACAAATCCACGCCTTGTTCAGATGCGGGAAAATTCTTCTTTACAAATCCACGCCTTGTCCAGATGCGGGAAAATTCTTCTTCACAAATCCACGCCTTGTTCAGATGCGGGAAAATTCTTCTTTACAAATCCACGCCTTGTTCAGATACGGGAAAATTCTTCTTTACAAATCCACGCCTTGTTTAGATGCGGGAAAATTCTTCTTTACAAATCCACGCCTTGTTCAGATGCGGGAAAATTCTTCTTTACAAATCCACGCCTCGTTCAGATGCGGGAAAATTCTTCTTTACAAATCCACGCCTTGTTTAGATGCGGGAAAATTCTTCTTTACAAATCCACGCCTTGTTTAGATGCGGAAAAATTCTTCTTTACAAATCCACGCCTTGTTTAGATGCGGAAAAAATCTTCTTTACAAATCCATGCCTTGTCTAGATGCGGAAAAAATCGTCTTTACAAATCCACGCCTTGTTCAGATGCGGGAAAATTCTTCTTTACAAATCCAAGCCTTGTTCAGATGCGGGAAAATTCTTCTTTACAAATCCACGCCTCGTTCAGATGCGGGAAAATTCTTCTTTACAAATCCACGCCTTGTTTAGATGCGGGAAAATTCTTCTTTACAAATCCACGCCTTGTTTAGATGCGGAAAAATTCTTCTTTACAAATCCACGCCTTGTTCAGATGCGGGAAAATTCTTCTTTACAAATCCACGCCTCGTTCAGATGCGGGAAAATTCTTCTTTACAAATCCACGCCTTGTTTAGATGCGGGAAAATTCTTCTTTACAAATCCACGCCTTGTTTAGATGCGGAAAAATTCTTCTTTACAAATCCACGCCTTGTTTAGATGCGGAAAAAATCTTCTTTACAAATCCATGCCTTGTCTAGATGCGGAAAAAATCGTCTTTACAAATCCACGCCTTGTTTAGATACGGAAAAAATCTTCTTTACAAACCCACGCCTTGTCTAGATGCGGAAAAATTCTTCTTTACAAATGCACGCCTTGTTTAGATGCGGAAAAAATCTTCTTTACAAATCCACGCCTTGTTTAGATGCGGAAAAATTCTTCTTTACACATCCACGTCTTGTTTAGATGCGGAAAAATTCTTCTTTACAAATCCAAGCCTTGTTTAGATGGGGAAAAAATCTTCTTTAAAAAATCCACGCCTTACGTAGTCTCGAAAAAATATTCGTTAATAAATCTACTCTTTATGTATTCATTTAAAAAATCCACAACTTATGGAGATTGGAGCCCTGTAATACCATAGACAGACGACAGCCTTAATTTGCATTAAAAAGTTCTTAATTTCAATTAAAATTTACCCCTGACAGACGAGAGTTTCTTCATTTATGAACCAGTTTTTTGTTTCAAAACAATTGTTTGTCTGTGTGTAGGAAGAAAATATTGACATTTGTTTACAATATTTTTTAGGATTACATCTTTTTGAAATTGATACATGGCAGGAAGGAAAACTAACAGCTATAATGAAGATAAAACAGCTCCAAATTTGAAGAAATGTTGAATTTTTCCTTTATTTCTAATTCTTATTTTCGTAAACATAAACAAATTTGACAACAATCAATTTATTTTCTACAGCATTGCCATATTGAAATTGCTTAATTCAGTATAAATTCAGTTTGATTTTGTGCATTAACAACACATAAAAATGAGGATAATGTACAAGTTAATTTGAATTAAGGCTGTTAATGCAAATTAAAACTGTCGTCTGTCTAGGCTATAAGAAATTCTTCTTTTAAAAAATCCCCTTTGAAAGCATTTTTGTCTGGCAATGATGTGCTCCACCTTCTATGAAGCCGTGTGGCAACATTCCGCCTTTTCAACAATTTTTTTTTGTTTTCTTATTTCTTATTGGATACATGCTGAGCCGAAACCACACAACAGAACAGCTGTATTAACCGGCAAATTGCGCACATTGAATTGTTGTTGCTGTTTTTGTACGGGGACAGTACAATAACAAAAAAAAAATGGTTCTATGGTGTTTTGGGTGGCAAAGAGGGGGTAACATTTATTACCCACCGGTCAATTCATGTCTCAACAAAACAGAGACTTCCCCGCCATTTCTTTTTTCGTTTGTCAAATTGGAATTGCGTTTCAGGTGAACTTTTCACTCCGCAATGGAGCCTTCGCCGCTCTTCTCATCACCGTTGTTTGTTGTTTTTGTTTTGCTAGAATTCTTTTACTACGCCTTTTTTACGTTCTGCACTCTTTTACTACTGTCGGTGTGTGTGTATGTGTGTGTCTGTGAGTGCGTACGAATGTGTGGTTCTCCTGGCCTGGTGTGTAAACAAGAAATGTGTTTAGGGCGGCGTTGGAATTTTTTTCCGCGTCACATTCCATAACAAAAAAAATTTCTTATTTTTGATTGGATTTTTTCTTCTTCTTCTTATTGATGACTTACCTTTTGTTGTGGAGAACAAAATGTTCGCATTTATTGTGTGGAGATTTTCACGGTGGGGATTTTAAACAGCTTAAAATCCAATATTTATTTTCGTCGTCAGTTGGGTTCTCTTATTTTTGTTTGGACACACACACCGCGAACGCCAAAAACAAAATTCGCAATGAATTCCAATTGTATACAAAAAAAAAATAAATGAGAGGTATGTGGATTGCAACATTGCAGGGTTGTATTTTTGGTCGTGGAGGGAATTTTTTGTGCAATGTTGTACAGTCAGAATGTGTATTGTACTGTACTGTACCATATAAATAGAATCCAAGTTGACACATGGGGATATTTTCAAATAGGAATTTGTTGCGAATTGTTTAAAGAATTATATTTACCAAGGCTCCACCATAATCTGGAAAAGACGTGGATAAAAAATTTAAAGGGTCTATTAACAGACGTGGATTTAAAAAAATGTAAAGGGTCTTACAACTGGCGCTATATGCCAAATCTGGTCTTGTTCCCAACATTAGATACATGAGAGCACAATTGCTTGCCAATATGGAAATTCAATTGTTGCTTTCCCTCCTCTTGTATCACATTTGATTGTGTTTTCTATTGGCGCTGAAACTGGTCTGTACTCTGAGAAATTAAATTTCTCCAGAATTTTCTTTGCATGGGTTTTCTGTGATATTTTGATTTGATCATGGCTGTTTTCTATTTCGATACCAAGAAAGTATGATGCGTCATTGCTAAAGATTTTGAACTCCGATTTTAAATTCTTAAGGAAATAGTCCAATTGCTGCTTCGGACCATTCCATTTGGTCAGCTTTTTACCACATTTCTCTATAATATATAAACAACTGTCTGCGGAAATGGTTTTAAACCCAAGCTTCTTAAGGAAATTTTCCATTTGTTGGTTCCAGCATCTGGGGGCTTGTATCAAACCTCATAGACCTCGTTTTAAAAGGCAAACTCTATTTGTGCCTTCATTAAAGCCATCAGGTTGTTCCATGGTAAACTGTCTCGTTCAGTTCACCATAGCTGTAGCTACATCGAATTGTGACAAATGTGATCCTTCAGTTGCAGCAATACTCAAAACTGACAGACAGTCTTGCTACTGGACTGAATGTTTCATCGAGCCTAATCCTTCTTTTTGTTTAAATCATTTTATAACCAATCTTGCCTTGTCCTTCCCAATACTGCCATCTGCTGTTGTTTTGACTCGATAAACCCATTTCGACGGGAGTGCCTTCGCTCCTTTGGGAAGATTCGAGAGTACGCAGATATTGTTTTCCATCAATGAGTTCATCTCTAATTTCATGGTTCCAATCGTTTCTCTCTGTACTTTCAACAGCTTCCGAAAAAGTTGATGGAGGTTCGAGGTTCATAACTGACACAATTTGAAACTATAATAGTTCCATTCCTCAACCTTTTTACATTAATATTATCATATGTGTCATCTAAGGCATCTCTATTACGTTTTCCAGTTTGTATTTCTTCAAAATCTTCCATATTAGATGTAGAATCTTGGGCCTGATTGTCACTTTCATTGTCTTGCTGTTCGACCTCTATATCCGCTTTCTCTAGTACTGTTTCCGGAGGGTATACATCTTGCACCTCATCTTCTGAACTGTCGTTTAGACGAATTCGTATAGGTATTTCATCCCCTTGCGTTTTTTTCAATATTAGTGGAAATCTTATTATGTAGCTTTTCCAAAATTTCTTGTTCTTACAAACTTTAATTTCTTTTCTTCCTTTCTAAAATTACAACTTTTAATTTCTTCTGAAAATATCACATCTCTGGATATTTCTACGGTATTTCCTCTTTGATTTAGACACGATATATCTCTTCGCCGTCATATTCAACAAGATATTCAATTATTGCCTTTCTATCCATATTCTTCCGGCGTTGACTGGGAGTATGATTATATACGATTATACTTGGGCGTCTTGTTCGCGGCTTCTTTCCATACCATAACTCGAATGGACATTTATTCTCTATAGATGATTTTCCTGTTCCATATACATAATATGGCTGATTTGACAAATTCTGCACAAAATGATTTTGGAAATTCTACATCCTTGTTTGAGCTAATAAATGTTCTAGCCATGGTTCTATTTTCTCTCTCAGCACCACCATTCTGTTGAGGTGTATATGGAGCGGTGAACTTTTGACTCACTCCATGTTTCGCTAGAATTTCCTTCGCCTCTGCATTGGTAAATTCACCACCATAGTCACTGAGCAATGTGTTTATGTTATGTCCTTAGGATCTGACTTGAGCAACCATTTCTACCAATGTATCGTTAACATCAGATTTTTTCTTCACGATATAACCGTATCTAAATTTTGTGAAGTCGTCCTTATAAACGACTATATACATATATCATCTAAATGATGATGGAAATGGTCCGCAAACATCGGTCGATATTAACTCTCCTGGTGACTTTGCAGTTTCGCCAAATGGTAATCTTGATGACTTACCAAAATGCAAGGCTTACAGATTTCATTGTTTTTCTTTACCCTTATTCCCATCTCGTTTTCTAGTTTCTTCTTAACGTATTGCTTATCTTGGTGTACCCATCTTTCATGATATAATTACATAATCCGCAAACATCGGTCGATATTAACTCTCCTGGTGATTTTGCAGTTTCGCCAAATGGTAATTTTGATGACTTACCAAAAATTCAAGGCTTACAGATTTCATTGTTTTTCTTTACCCTTATTCCCATCTCGTTTTCTAGTTTCTTCTTAACGTACTGTTTATCTTGGTGTCCCCATCGTTCATGATTGCAGCTTCGACTTTTCTATTGAACTTGAAGCACATTGATATACAGACATCTGATGAAAATCAGCTCTATATAATGTTCCATTTGCCTCTCTATGTCCACATAAAACCGTTTCTCCATTTACATCAAACTGACATTCATTTATTGTAGAATAAAACTTACTTGATGGATTTCTATCGTGTGAGGCCAACACAGAAAAAAAATTTCTGGATATACCAGGAACATACATCATAAAGTTTTACTGTCTTCTCGACATAATTTTCAACAAAAATTGAATTGTACCTTTTCCCATTGCATGTAAAGTCTATTTGCCTGCAGCTTGTGTAGAATGAGATTCTTTGAAAGATTCGTAGTCGATAAAGAATTCTTTTGAATTTGTTACATGCCTTGTTGCACCATTGTCAATTCACCAATCATTGACATATATGCTCAAATTAACTTCATTCGTTACAGAATGGAACGATGGTTTTGGCTTACTGATAGCTTTGACTTGCATGGTTTTCCATCAGCTATCCACTTCTTGCAGTCTTTAATCCAATGCCGCTTTGCAAAAGGGTCCATTTATTTTACGCCTGCCTGAGATTCTTGAAAAAATATTTTTAAAAATGCATGCCTTTGATTCGACCTAAAAAAATTTAAAAAAAATCCCCGCCTAGTTTAGGGCTTCAAAAAAAAAAATATTTTTTTCACATAATCTACGACACCTCGGCGACTAAATCCACACGTAGAAAACCAAAAATACAACCCTGTATTGTAATAAAACTACCACTTATATACAACACTGAGCTGTCAACTTGAAATCAGTTGTTCGCAGATTGGTTGAATTATATTGAAAAACGACGATTGGATTCCAATACAAATCTCCGCCACAATGAATAATATACCAAACGGTATTATTTCACACACACGCCGTGTCCAAAGCCTATACAAGAGGGCTTTGCGTAATTGCGAGGCCTGGTATGATCGCAGGTAAGGATAATGGAATCCACAAATGAAAACTATTCTCTGTACCGAAAAGGTTATGTAATTTGGATTCATCTTATTTTGTTTTTCTTTAGAGAAATCTACCGCTATCGTGCCGTACAATTGCGTCAACGCTTCGAGGAGAATCGCAATGTGACGGATATGGCCAAGGCTGTGAAATTGTTGGCTGCCGGTGAACAGGAATTGTTCAATACTCAGCATTATCAACCCATTAAATGTAAGTTGGTGTTGTTGTTTTTTTATTTCTTTCATTCATTGTTTTTTTTTGTTATTGTTTGTTGTTTTTAGTGGCCAACAGTCCCGGTGGCTGTGCCTTTGAACGTGAGGTTGAGGCTCCCGATTGGGTCTTGGACTACTGGCATCCCTTGGAAAAGGCTCAATATCCCGAATATTTTGCCCAACGTGAACAACGTAAAAAGGAATTCGTTGCCTGGTGGGAGAAACAATACGGCAAACCTGATCCCAAGGATTTGCATCATTAGGAGGGTGGTGCCATTACCCTGTTGAGAGGCGGCAATACTGTGTGTTGTGCATGAAGAAGAAAATTGTGTATTGGCGAAAAAAAAGAAACCAAAACTTTAGAAAAAAATTAAAATAAGGAAATTACCTATAAAAACAACAACAACAACAAAAAGGATTTTTTTAATGGTCCAAGGGAACAATGATTCCATGCCTCAGATGGTTGAGAAAAAAATATTATTTAAATAATAGAACTGAGCTTGAGGTGGTCATGAAAATCGAAATCATGCTTTAAAAAATCCTTAAAAAAGATCTAAGGTGATCCTGAAAATCAATAGCATGCTTTAAAAAATCCCCGAAACGAAACATGCCTTAAAAAATATAATTTCTGGGGTCACGTCAGGTGGAGTTAAAAACAGCAAGGAAAGTAGTGAAGTCGGACTGGGCCGACTATAAGATACCCTTCACCACTTTGGGTATTGGGTAAACAGATGTATCGTAACAGACGTCGCATGTTTAAAGGACCAGTAAAATGAAATTGGATCCATAAACATGTCATTCTGCAACCGATATCTAAATCTGAACCGATTTTCACGAAACTTAACACACATCATTCTAGACCTAAATCATTAGGCTATGCAAAATTTCGTGCAAATCGAAAGATATATAGGGGCTTTGGTGCATCATTTACATTAAATCGGACGAAAATATATATGGGAGCTATATCTAAATCTGAACCGATTTTCACGAAACCTAACACATCATTTTAGACCTTAATCATTAGGCTGTGCAAAATTTCGTGCAAATCGAATTTTCGTCCAATTCGGATCATAAATACGACCTGTACTGTTGATAGAAATTTTTAAAAAAATCCACGCCTGTTGATAGACCCTTTAAAATAATTTTTAAAAAAATCCACGCCTGTTGATAGACCCTTTAAAATAATTTTTAAAAAAATCCACGCCTGTTGATAGACCCTTTAAAATAATTTTTAAAAAAATCCACGCCTGTTGATAGACCCTTTAAAATAATTTTTAAAAAAATCCACGCCTGTTGATAGACCCTTTAAAATAATTTTTAAAAAAATCCACGCCTGTTGATAGACCCTTTAAAATAATTTTTAAAAAAATCCACGCCTGTTGATAGACCCTTTAAAATATTTTTTAAAAAAATCCACGCCTGTTGATAGACCCTTTAAAATAATTTTTAAAAAAATCCACGCCTGTTGATAGACCCTTTAAAATAATTTTTAAAAAAATCCACGCCTGTTGATAGACCCTTTAAAATAATTTTTAAAAAAATCCACGCCTGTTGATAGACCCTTTAAAATAATTTTTAAAAAAATCCACGCCTGTTGATAGACCCTTTAAAATAATTTTTAAAAAAATCCACGCCTGTTGATAGACCCTTTAAAATAATTTTTAAAAAAATCCACGCCTGTTGATAGACCCTTTAAAATAATTTTTAAAAAAATCCACGCCTGTTGATAGACCCTTTAAAATAATTTTTAAAAAAATCCACGCCTGTTGATAGACCTTTTAAAATAATTTTTAAAAAAATCCACGCCTGTTGATAGACCCTTTAAAATAATTTTTAAAAAAATCCACGCCTGTTGATAGACCCTTTAAAATAATTTTTAAAAAAATCCACGAATGTTGATAGACCCTTTAAAATAATTTTTAAAAAAATCCACGCCTGTTGATAGACCCTTTAAAATAATTTTTAAAAAAATCCACGCCTTTGGCTAGACCCCACTATAATCGTAATAAAAACACAATTTCATATAGACCTTCAATTCTGTTTATCTTTGTTTTTTTTTATTATTTAAAAAAATTATAAATATTTTTTGTTTGTTTAGAAAGATTTAATTCGAAATTATTCAAATTCTAGCGGCTATTGTACGTTATTATTATTAAATTATTAGTTTTGTGATTCGAATTCAGGCATTGAAAGAGAAATTCAAAATTAAAGAAAACAAAAACAATTGGGATGCTTCTTTGTTTTTTTCATTCTAAACATAAACATACAAAAAAATTGGAAAAAGAAAACAAATGGGCGAAAAAAAATTAAAATAATTTAATTTTGTATGTTTGTATATATGTTTCATATGCGGGAGTGTATTGGTTGTATGACTTCAAAAAATCTATTTTTCATCACGGCCACCAATAATTTTTTTTCCAGTTCCAGCTTTATCTCCATCATCATCATTCGCCTCCCCCCAAACAGCATAAATACAAATTAAGTCTCATTTTCTTCTACTATGTGGGTTTTTTGTTATTCGGTTCTGCATTTATTCCGCCTCCAGACGTGGACGCTTTTTACAATTATTACCCGCACCACCACCACTATTGTTCGCATTACCCTCATTGGCATGATCACGTTTCTTGGGTAGTATCTTCTTATCCCATTGCTGGGTCAAATAGCGGAGCAGTACCGATCGCTTGTCCAGCACTATATGCTGTTCCGAGGGACAATCGTCTGTGGGCAGATAAACGGAAGGTCGTTTTTGTGAGGTACGCATAGCATGCTCGGTATTGAATTGCGAGAAATTCTCAGCATTGTGGCAGGGTAGGCCCTTAATGAAATCGGTTACTGACATTTTTGTGGAGAGGGGTGGTGTGTTTTTAATGTTGTAAATTTGGGGTTGCTGTCAACCACTAAATCAAATCTGTGCTTGATCCAACACGCTGTAAAATTTCCCTGGACTCGAAAGACACCAGGCACCGCACCCAACCAATAAAGCGAGGGGCCAGAGGTTGACGTCTTCTATTTATTTATTATTGCTTAGCTCACTGCTGTCAATAACGAATAGTTGTTGTTCTTTTTTTGTATTGTTGTTGTTTTTATTGTGGTTGCTTGTTCGTCTTCTTCTTCCTCCTCCTCTTTTGACTGGAAAATATAGTTTTGCAGCCACACTAGATTTTCTTTGTATTGTTGTCCCGTGTATGAGGAATTTTCCTTTGTTGTGAAAACGACTTGTTGTTGTTTGTATTTTTATTAATTAACCGGAATTTTATTGCCAAAATATTCGAAATTTTGGAATTAGTTAAATAAAGTCTGCTTTTGTCTTTTGGGGTTCTTCTATTCTTTTGATATTGCTTTGCTAGAGTTGATAAACATGTCGATAGTTTTATCGATATTTTGCCGAGCTTGCATTTGCAATGTTCTATCGATAGTATCGTTGATGTGTGCTTAACAGCTGTGTGCACACACACTGAACATACACCATCTGTTGTGCACACACTGAACATACCCCATCTGTTGTTTAGACATGACAAAATAACAGAAAACTGCTTTAAAAATTGAGAAAAAATATTTTCAATGAATCTAGGCCTTTATTAGGGCTTCCAAAACATATTTTTAAAAAATCCACGCCTTTATAAAGGCCTCAAAATAATATTAAAAAGAAATCAAGCCTTTTTAGGGTTTCCAAATAATATTCTTTAAAAATTCGTTAGGGTGCTCTAAAAATATTTAAAAAAACCACCTGAGGTATCCATTTTCATCACCCGATGAAATAGTGAGCTAATATGTGCCGCGAGTTCGCCCATAAGAGCTATAAAAAATTGGTTGAGGCGTCGGATTAGTTGCCCACAATCGGAAAACCGAACCTACTATTAAAAAGCAAAGAAAAAGAAAACCAAACCCACCTAATGTTGACGACCCCCGCAAACGTATAAAGGACCACGATCTGCGAATCTGCACTTTGAATGTGCGCACCTTGTACAGAACAGGCGCAGTTTTCGCTTTGGCAGATATACTCAAGAAGTACAAAGACGATATTATTGCCTTACAGGAAATGCGATGGAAAGGAACAGGCGTAAGTAAATCAGAGGATTACACACTCAATTGTAGCTGCCATGAAACGAGAAATGAATCTGGCTGCGGATTTATGGTTAACAGGAGAATAAAACACCTCGTCTCCAGATTCACTCCAGTAGATGAGCGAATTGCTATAATCCGTATAAAAGCGAAGTTCTTCTACATCAGTCTCATTTGCGGCCATGCTCCGACAGAAGATAAAGATGAACAGATCAAAGACATATTTTACGAACGCCTAGAAACAGCATATGACCGTTGCCCTGGCAATGACATCAAAGATTTTTATGCAAAAATCTGAAGGGAAAATATCTTTGGCCGTCGCCGTCGGAAAATTCAGCCTCCATGAAGAAACATTAGACAACGGCATAAGGTTGATTAACTTCGCGGCAGCAAAAAACATGGTAGTTAGCAGCAACAGATTCAAGCATCTCGATATACACAAGGCCACTTAGATTTCTCCCGATCGAAGAACGAGAAATCTAATCGATCATGTTATGATAGACGGAAGGCATTCATCCAGTGTTTTAGCAAAGGTACGCACCCGTCTTAATGTAGCAGCATAGATGCGATCTAATGTAACACGGAAACTCGA
The DNA here is from genome assembly GCF_032173495.1 of Musca vetustissima. Classification (NCBI taxonomy): domain Eukaryota; kingdom Metazoa; phylum Arthropoda; class Insecta; order Diptera; family Muscidae; genus Musca; species Musca vetustissima. Next base: position 38,990 of record NW_026884436.1, on the reverse strand, counting down.
TGTCCAAAAGCTGTAAATACAACAGATAGCAGAAGCCTACTCAGCTCAACATACCCAACTGCTTGACGAAAGCACCCCTTGTCCCGATAATAATATAGAAGCACAGTGTCAGAGAATTGCCCACTCCCTACAAACGGCAGCAAAAGCAACACTTGGGTACCAAAGACCACCATCAAGAAATCCGTGGTACGATCAGGAGTGTCATAATGCAACTGATATGAAAAACGCAGCGTGTAGGGCAAACCTGCGGAAAGTAGCAACACGTAATCCGATGGAGAACTATTGGGAGAAAGGGAGAGAGGAGAAACGTATTTTCAGTAAAAAGAAGAAAGAGCAAGAAAAACATGAGCGTGAGCAAATCGAGATGTACAGGAGTCAGAATGAAGTCCGAAAATTCTACCAACGGGTAAAACATCAAACCGAAGGTTTGGTGCAGGCACATCCTTCTGTAGAGATAAAGAAGGAAACCTGGTGACAGATACATACAGCGTGCTGAAAATCTGTAAGGAACATTTTGAAAACCTTCCGGTATCAAATAGTGGCGGTGAAAAGGATACCCCAGAACCAATAAGAGATGATGGTATAGAGTGTATACCACCTAGCCAAGATGAGGTCAGAATAGCAATTAATCGGCCGAAGAACAAAAAAGTAGCAGGTGCCGATGGGTTACAAGCCGAACTATTCATGCACCAATTATTGGAACCTCAGCATCCTGTGTCCCGGTCACAAAAAGGAGACAATACGATATGTGCCAACAATAGAGGAATTAGCCTTCTTCCCATCGCATATAAAGTGATATCCAGAGTACGGTGTGAACGACTGCCGCCAATGACATTATTGGACCATACCAATACGGCTTCAGACCCGGCAAATCCACCATTGATCACATTGATCACGAAAAACACATCGACACATTCCACCTATTCGTCGACTATAAAGCCGCATTCGACAGCCCTATCCGTTCAAAGGTGTATAAAGCCATATCTGCGTTTGGCATTCCTGCAAAATTAATACGGCTATGCAGGATAAATTTAACTGGCACAAGATCAGCATTTAAAGTCGGAAATGACCTTCAATACCGAATGAGGATTCAGACAAGGTGACAGTTTGTCGTGTGACATTTTTAACATCCGTCTTGAAAAGGCCATACGAGATGCAAATGTGTACAGAAATGGCTCTTTGTACCAAACAGCATATGTTACTCGCCTACGCCGACGACATCGACATAATGGGTTGAACATTGAAAACGGTAACAGCCACCTTTGAACAAATTGAGAAGGAGTCTGCCAAAGTGGGTCTGACAGTAAATGGCGAGAAGCCCAAGCTGATGGTATCAGCGCCAAGACGTCCAGTAAACTCGGACCAACTGTGAAACTTGAGAATTACAGCTTCGAGGTAGTAAAAGATTTTATACACCTTTATTTAATTAATTTATTAATTTTTTATTTTAATTGACAATTGAATTTAACGCCCATTGTCGTCAACCATTATCGATTACTGCAAACAATCGATAGTTATTGTCATATTGCAAACGTCATCTCTGTGCCACAATGACAACACAACACAGAGTTGTATTCTCTTTTTGCGTACACAATTTGGTACATTTTTAATAATTTTGTGGAGACAAAAATTCCAATACAAATACAATACCCCCTCCTTGGCGACCCCCTCTCTCTCTTATAGTATTTACACCGTACAAATTGTACAGAAAAACAAATCAAATATTTTCTGTTTGACACATCACTGACATTCGAGATTTTTTTTATTTGTTAATTATCAAGTTTTTGCTGCTGCAGCTGCGGGTGGAATTAAATCAACGAACGGCAAATTGTCCAAAAAATATTGCAGTGATTCATACGCCCCCCGATATTAAGTAGACCAGTGAAATTAGTTTATTCGGAAGCGATAAATATGGCAGCGGAAATAAAGCCCTCGCCCAAACGCAACGAACGTTTCAGCAGCAAAAAACCAGAACTGCTGAGCAAATTGGAGGGCAGTGCCGATGACATTAATGCAGCTATACTAATACCGGGCGAGAATGGTGTCATCAGTGTGTCAGACGACAAGACCATTAGAGTGTGGTTGAAACGAGACTCGGGCCAGTATTGGCCCAGCATTTGCCAATTTATGCCCAGTGGCTGCACTTGCCTCTATTATTTGCAGGAAACACGTCAGTTGTTTGTCGGGCAAGAGAATGGCACGGTAACGGAGAATACCCTGTCGGAAGATTGCAACCGTTTGACATTTGTTCGCGACCATTTGGCGCATCAGGCCCGCGTTATGGCTGTGGTCTATTCGAAGCCACACAATTGGGTGTTGTCGTGCAGCAAAGATAAGACATTCGCCTATCACTGTTCGGAGACTGGCAGGCGAATTGGTCAGTACAACTTCGAGACACCCTGTACGGCGCTGCAGTTTGATGCTCCGGCCAAATATGCATTTATTGGTGATCATGCCGGTCAGATAACCATGTTGCGTTGTGACACCCAGGGTGGGGTGCAGCTGATAACCACCTTTAAAGGCCACACGGCAGCCATACGCTGCCTCAAGTGGGTGGAGGGGCCTCAACTACTGTTCAGCGGAGCTTGCGACCAGGCCGTTATTGTTTGGGATGTGGGCGGTAAACGTGGCACCACCTACGAACTGCAGGGCCACAAAAACAAGGTCACCTCCCTGGCCTATGCCAATCACACGCAACAGTTGATTAGCTGTGCCGAGGATAATGTGGTCGTTTTTTGGGAAATGAATGCCATGCGCAAAGAAGTTCCTAACTGGGTTGAATCGAACAGTTGTCAAATCTGTAGCCGTCCATTTTTCTGGAATTTCCGTTCGATGATGGATCAAAAACAAATCGGTTTGCGTCAACATCATTGCCGCAATTGTGGCCGGGCCATATGTGATAATTGTTCGCAGAATCGTATCAACATACCGATAATGGGTTTCGAGTTTGATGTGCGGGTCTGTAATGCCTGTTACAATGAATTGCATGCAGTGGAAAGGCCATCGCTGGCCTCATTTCATGATGCCAAACATTCGATTGTCTATATGGATTTGGAGGAGGAGCGCAAACGTCTGCTGACCGTTGGGCAGGATCGTGTTATTAAGATATGGGATTTGAATACCATTTGGGAGTAAAACAAGAGGAGGGATGGAATGACGAAAGAGAGAGATGGTAATTCTATAATTTCAAATTATAGATAATCGAAAGAAGGATATCCCTTATATATTTACAAATCGAAACAGAAAAATATTAACATGTGTAGAAACAACAAAACAAAAAACAAGAAAATCTTTATAAACTATTATTAAATAATGTAAATAAAGTATTAATATTTAAGGACTGAAAAATCAACAACAACAAAGAAAAAAGAAAAATCAAATGTTCTATTATATTATATATGAAAAATATATATAAAAAATAATTTGGTGTTTTTTTTTTCTAATAAACAAAAATTTAAAAAAATGAAACAAATTTTTATAATTTGTATTAAAAATATTAAAAAATATTTTTTAATAACAAAATATGGGATTTTTAAAGTTTTTTTTAAATAGTAAAATTTTTATTTTTTTAAATGTTCCTATCAAACAGATTTTTTTCAATTAGGTTTTTATTAATTTTCGTCAGCTTTATAAAAATATTCATATTCTCGTTTTTTAATGTTTACAAACAAATATAGAATTAAAAACCATTTTTAATTTTTTTGTGGAATATTCCTATAATTTTTATAATTTTTTTTTTTTTTTTGAAACAGCCGTAATTTTTTATAATTTTTTTAAATTCCCACAATTTTTATATATTTTTTTATAAATTTAATTAAAATACCATATATTTTTTTAAATCTACGCCGATAAATTTCTCATTTCTCGAAAAAATATTTTCTAAAAATCCACACTTTTAAATTATTTTTGAAATCAACGTCTTTTAAAAAATATGAAAAAAAATCCAGGCCATAAAAAATATTTTGTGAAAAATCCAGGCCTTCCAAAAATATTTTTTAAAAAATCAAGGCCTTGAAAAAAATATTTTTTAAAAAATCAACGTCTTGAAAAAACATTTTGTAAAATATCCACGCTTTTCAAAAAATATTTTTTAAAAAATCAACACTTGAAAAATATTTTGTAAAAATTCACGCCTTTGTAAAAATCCACGCTTCGAAAAAATATTTTTTTTTATTTCAGGCTTTGAAAAATAATATTTTAAAAAATACACGCTTTGAAAAAATATTTTTTCAAAAAAGCCACGCTTTAAAAACTTTTTTTTCTAAATCCGCGCCTTGATTTTTTTTTAATCCACGCATTGAATACTTTAGTTTGTTAAATCCACATTGAATTTTTTTAAATCCACGATTTGATTTTTTTTTAATCTACGACTTGAATTTTTTTTTGATTATTATCTGTGAGATAATGCACCTAAGCAACTATTATCTTCCAAATAATAGACCTAGGTGGTCATTATCAAAGAAAAAATGGTCCTAAGTCCCATGGACCCACGTGAAGATAATCTGTGGGATAATAGATCTACTGTGATTTTTATATCTGAGATAATTGACACAATTTACCATTATATACTTTCTGAGCTTTGAGATAAAGACCATTATCTCTGAGATAATGGACCTCAAAGATAAAGGACATAAATGACCAGAATCCCAAAGGTAATGGACCTATGTGACGATTATCTTAAAGATAATGGAATTAAGGGGCCATTATCTCTAAGATAATGAGCCTAAGGGGTCATTATCTCAAATATAATAGACGTAAGGAACGATTATATTAAAGATAATGGTCCTAAGGGGCCATTATTTTAAAGATAATGTTCCTAAGGGGCCATTATCTTAAAGCTAATGGGCCTAAGCTCCCATTATCTCAAAGATAATGGACCTAAGCTCCCATTTTCTCAAAGATAATGAGCCTGAGGGGCATTATCTCAAAGATAATGAACCTAATGTGCATAATCTCAAAGACAATTAGCCTGAGGGGGCATTATCTCAAAGATAATGAACCCAAGTCCCATTATCTCAAAGATAATTATCTATAAAAACTAATAAAACTATGTTGTCACTACCTTTGAAATAGGTTAACGAAGTGGCCAAAATTTCATAAATAATGGACCGAATAGCCCACAATATAAGAAAAACTCCATTTGTTAGCTGCTCCTTAAATGACTACATACTTCAAATACTATGTATTTTTATCTAAAAATGCAAATAAATGAAATTAATCTTTATTACAAAAAAGGAAAAAATTCTGGAATCTGTTGCACTTATCATCTTTTTCATTCTTCCATCCTCTCCGTCGTGCCTTACGTCGTGGCAAATAAATACAACAAATTCTTGGCAAATTGAATTATCTCCGTTCCACCCAATTTCGATTCACCATAGACGCGGTCAACGAATGTTATAGGCACTTCACCAATTGTATAGTTCAATTGACGGGCACGCACTAACATTTCCATTTGAAAGACATAACCTTTGGAGACGCAACTGGCAATGCACTTTTCCAGCGCCCGTTTCTTATACAAACGGAATGATCCTGTTAAATCGGAAGCCCTCGGACGCAGCAGTAATTGGGACAAGAAGTTGGCACCTCTTGATATTAACTTGCGTTTGAAATCCCATCCAAAGACACCTCCGTCACCCATGTAGCGAGTACCCGACACTATGTCATAGTCATGTTTCTTTTGCAATTCAATGAATTGGGGAATAAATTTAGGCTGCAACAACAATAAAAAGAAAATTTAGATAAAAATTTGGGCTATACAGGAAATATGGAAATATATGCAAATTAGACTTACATGATGACTCAAATCCGCATCCATAATAATAATAAAGTTACCGGTGGCATGTTCAATGCCATGTATATAGGCTGTGCCCAAACCCAATTTACCCTTACGTGGCCTCAGCAATATCTTGTCTTCACCATAGATTTTTTGCAAATCCTTGGCCACCTCCAAAGTGCCATCGGGACTATTGTCATCAATGATGATAACCTCGAATTGATAGCCACTGGAAATATGTGTACATTAATTATTAGCTGTGGATCACACTGAAGCAACAGTCACCGGCATTTTTGGGACCGAGAAGGCTTCCCTTATCCGCGGATCACTTACCTTGCTGTCATATATTTCATGATCAGCCATATTATAATGGGCAGATTATCCTTTTCATTATAGGTGGGGAGGAGGATACTGTACTTGGACTCAACATCCTTCGTCATGATGTATTATTTTCTCTACTTTCCTTTTTAATCCAATTAATACCAAAAAAATCAGCTTGTTATCAGAGAACTCGAAACGAAAGAACCAAACTTAGTTAAAAACGTTCCACATACATTGAAAGAACCAATCATAATTAAACACGTTCCACATGCCTACTGAATGATAAAGAACGTAACGGCGACGTCAGTGTATTGTTGTCGTGTCAAATTGAACGCAGTCTATACACATAAGGGAACCATGTGAACTAGGGATAAGAAAGACGACTAAAATCCAAGGCTTGGACTTTTTATAAATATATTTTAGAGATTTAGCCAAGGCGTGGACTTTTTAAAAATATATTATGCAGATTTAGCCACTGCGTGGATTTTTTAAATATATTTTTTGGAGATTTAGTCAAGGCGTGGATAAAAAAATTTGTCTTTGAGATTTAGCCAGGGCATGGATAAACAATTTTGTCTTTGAGATTTAGCCAAGGCGTTGATATAAATTTTTAAGTTCTGAATTCGGTCAAAATAGATCCTTTTTGGGCATAGCCATTAAAGTCCCGCCTAATTTTAGGTATTTGGACGCCCTCATTTCTCTGAAATGTACACTTTGCACCCGGAGGACGAAAAAGAACGGAAAATCTTCAATATAGGTTCGTGTTTTGGACATAATGTCGGGCGCCATTATTCAAATTTTGGAGATTTCAGAGGCGTTTTCCAAACGAAATAGCTGTATTTCGAATACTTTGAGAATAAACTGCCTCCTTGGAGAACTTAGGTCCATTCTATTACATAGCCCCCTTAAACAGGGTTCCACACATTTAAGTTGCTTTAGCTGTTCCAGCCACATTGGTATAACGTCGGTCGCCATTGTTGAATTTTGAAGATTCCAGGGGAATTTTCCAAACGAAGTTGCTGCAATTTGGAATATTCGAGTACTCAGAGGATAAAATACCCCTTGGAAGAAATTTTTCAATTTAGGTTCATGCTACGACCTAGTCCCATATAAAGGGTCCGTGGCTCTAACGGTCCTAGCCACTTTTTATCTCTTGGGACAAATTTTCCAATTTCGGTCCATGCTACGACATAGTTCCCATATACAGGGCCCGACACATGTAAGTTGCTTTAATAGTCCACATTTTCCAAGCGAAACATTTGACAGAAACATTTTTTAAAAGTCCACGAATTTTAAATGTTCTATTAGAGTTTATTAAGTTTGAATTTTAAAGGTCTTAACCTCACTTTAAAACGATGTGGCTGGTATTAGGATTTTCTATATCGTGACAAGAAACGGATCCACAATATTTTGGATTTTCTAGTTGATTTTTTACCAACTAATACCTGCGCAATTTGGTAGAGGGTATATCGAGTGGGCCTGACCGAATTTTCAAGACTTTTTTTTTACGGTTTGGAGAAGTTTTTGTAGCGTAGCAGATGGAATCTGAAACCTGTGACTTGGTATTTCGGATTCTCAGAGTATAAAAGACACTGAGCTGAATAGTAACATCGGGTGCCAATATTAGAATTTGGGAGATTTCAGAAGCATTTTCTAACCGAAGTTGTTGTAATTTGGAATTTCGAGTACTCAGAGGATAAAATACCCCTTGGGAGAAAATTTTCAATTTAGGTTCATGCTACGACATAGTCCCCATAAACATGGTTCCATACATTTAAGTTGTTTTAGCGGTTCCAGCCGCATTTTCCAAGTGATGTGGCTTGGTATTTTGGGTTCTCGCAGTGTTAACGAATCTGAGATATCGTCGGGCGCCATTATTGCAATTTTGAAGTTTCCAGAAGTATTTTCCAAACGAAGTTGCTGTAATTTGGTATTTCGAATACTCAGAGGATTAAATACACCTTAGGAAAAACTTTTCAATTTTGATTCATGCAACGACATAGTCCCCATATACAAGGTTCTGCTCATTTAAATTATTTGAAAGGTCTAAGCAGTTTTTTCTAACCGATATGGTTTGGTAGTTGTAGTTCTCAGAGCATAAAATAGTGTGGGTTTTTAAAAGAGTAACGTCGGGCGCTATTATTCAATTTTTGAAGGTTTCAGAGGTATTTTCCAATCGAAGTTGCTATAATTTGGTATTTCGGGTACTCAGGGGATGAAAGACTTCTTGGGAGAATATAGGTCAAATGATACGACATAGGTTAAATGCTAGACATATACAGATTGTGGCGCATTTTAGGTACCCTTTAGGTCATAGCAGCATTTTTTCCTATTGGTTCTGAGAGTATAAAATACTCTATGTCTTTAGATGAGTAACGTCGGGCGCCATTATTCAGTTTTTGAAGGTTTCAGAGTTATTTTCTAATCGAGTATTCAAGGGATGAAAGACTTCTTGGCAAGACATAGGTCAAATGCTAAACATATACAGAGTCTGGCCCATTTTAGGTACCTTATAGCTCATAGTCGCATTTCCCCCCATCAATATGGCTCTAATTTAGTATTTTGGGTACACAGATGATAGAAGTTCTCTGGCGGAAATACATTTTAAGATAGGTCCATGTTTTGAAATATTATAAGTATTTTAAAGATCCAAGCCGCATTTGTTTTAAATCGAAGTGGCTGTACTTTTTATTTCGGATTCTCAGAGGATAAAAAGCCTTGGCCTTGACAGAAATATTTTTTAAAAGTCCACGAATTTTAAATGTTCTAAGTTTGAATTATTAGAGACATTTTAAAGGTCCTACCCCTGATTTAAAAAATAAGTGGCTGGTATAAGGGTCCTCATTTTCCTGACAAAAAAAGTTTTGGCATAGCTCATTACCATGGATCCTCAACATTTTGGATTTTCTAGTTAATTTTTTTCCCAACTAATATCTGTCGCGAATTTGGTAGAGGGTATATCGAGTGGACCCGACTGAATTTTTAAGATTTTTTTTACTTTTTGGAGAAGTTTTTGTAGCGTAGCAGATGAAATCTGAAACCTGGGGAAGACCCTTATCGCCTAAACCAACAAAGGTTCAAATACATGTAGAGGTTCATAAGGAACTATGTGAACCACTTTATGTTTGTTCCATATGGTTCATTTCACATGTCCCACAGGGTTCATTTCAGCAGTTACTAGTTGGGACTACTAAGTCGAAATGAGAATGGGGATATTACAAGGGCAAAATATTTAAAAAAAATGTACGCATTGGTTAAGGTCTCCAAAAATGAATTTTAAAAATCCACGCCTTGGCTATGGCCTCCAAAAATGAATTTAAAAAATCCACCCCTTGTTTAAGGCCTCCAAAAATGAATTTTAAATTGGTACTTTGTGTACTCAGAGAATAAAAGAAATCTTGGGTGTTCAATTCAATGTAGCCGTTCATTTTAATGAACTATGGGAACCCCTCGTTGTTTGTTCCATAAGGTTCATTTCACACGGGATTCACTTCAGCAGTTATTAAAAGGGATTACTTAGGCGCAATTTGACGATATTCTCGGCTAGACCTCCAAAAATGAATTAAAAAAATCCACGCCTTGTTTTTAGGCCTCCAAAAATGAATTAAAAAAATCCACGCCTTGTTTTTAGGCCTCCAAAAATGAATTAAAAAAAATCCACGCCTTGTTTTTAGGCCTCCAAAAATTAATTTAAAAAAATTCACGCTATAACGGTAATTACCCTTTTGACATTTGCTGGTTTGCCTGCGCATGCCCATTTCCACCCCTTATTTATGTGTTTGGAAAATTGTCAAAATTGTTGTTATTTTTTGTTTTGTTGGTGGCTGTCAAAATATGAGTGAGAGAGGGAGAGAGAGAGAGTGAGTGATTGGTCTAATCAGACAACGAGGAAAACCAGTCACCAACAAGGGTTGACTTAAGAGCTTAGCCTTTTTTTCTGTCCTGGTCGGAAGTGAAAAAAATTAAAATAAAATAATTGAAGAGAAAAATTTAATAAAAAAATTATTTAGAAAATAAAGAAATTGTGAAAGTGAAGTGAAAAATTCGAGAATAAAAAATCATTAAGAAAAAAAAAAATTAAAGAAAATTAGAAGGAAAATTTGTGAAAATATTTTTGGTGCAGTCGGGGAAAAAATTAAATGTGTAACAAAGTGTGTGTTTACACAAAGTGTGTGATTGAGTGAGTGATTAAAAAAGAGGGGCAAAAGGGAAATACCCTCCACCTTTTCAAAAAAGAAAATTAATCAAGTGAATTGCTTCACTTGAAAGTGAAAAAATTAATTTTATTCAGAAAAAATCCGCAACAAAATCGTTATCATTCGCAGCAGCAGCAGTACCATCCTAGGCCAGCAGCAGTAGCAGCAGAGTCCGCCCGCCCCCTTCAAAACGTCCATGCAAAACAGCAGCAATGTCTAAGAAGATTCCTTTCAATGTGGTATTTGCCTCCGGTAAGTCAGTCCGGTATTGGCCATTAATCTCGATGGGTCAACACACATACATACGTATGTATGTGTGCCCTTATGTAAACTGAGGCCCAAAAAAATTAAAAAACAAAAATTGTAATAAATATTAAATTAACTTGTACTTAGTATAGCTGTGATTGTGTGTGTGTGATTTTTATAAGGTCACAAAGAAGGTCCTCAAAGAAGTTCGAAAACATCTGACTCTATTCGCAGACATCGACACACACACACACACATTCCGCAACTCATATCCCATTACCTTGTGTGTGACACATTTTTTTGGTTTTGCTGTTGTTGTTGTGGGAATTTTTGATTAAAACAAACGAATCCCGATTGATTGATTTTTCCATTTGAATTCACCATGATGATCCTTTTTGGGGGGATGGAAAATAATTCCTGATTTATGGTCACAAATTAACACCTTTAAGGGTGAGCGACGTGCTCGGCACGTGTGGGAGTGATTTATTATGGAGTTTTATAGGGTGTTGAAATATTTAAATACAACAAATAAATCCTGTTCTAGATGGAGACCTCCTGAAAAAAATCATTTAAAAAATCCACGCCTTATATATGTCCCCGAAAAAAAATTCATTTAAAAATCCACGACTTATATATGTCCCCGAAAAAAATCTTTTAAAAATCCACGCCTTATATAGGCCTCGGAAAAAATTATTTAAAAAATCCACGCCTTATATAGGCCTCACAAAAAAAAACCTCCAAAAATTATTTTTTTAAAAATCCACACCTATTTTTTATTAAATTTATTTTTTTATAAATTTATTTTGAAATGGCAATAATCGAGGTTAGTTTAATATTTTCGGCATTCTAGGATAACCCATCCTGGGTGGATCATATTTCATATACTAAAATGAAAATATTCAATTAAAAATTTAATCATTGTTGAGGAAAATATTTCAACCCACCTTCTCCTCATTGCTAATCGGTTTACGGGCATCGGCGGGACCAAATGTCATGGCCTTCAGGAGACCCATGCTAAGGAAAATGCCTAAGAATTTCATAGTCCACTTGTTGCTGTTAATCGGAGCCGATGATAATATCAACTATAATAGAGTGAAATATCGGCACGTGCCTTTATAGCGAAGATACGCTCTGTTCAGAGATCCAAAGTAATTCCATTTGCAGTCCATAAAAAATAATTCTTATATAACATCAGTGTGGTGGTTTTGGATTTTCCATTGCAATTTTTTTGCTTTGGAATTTTTAGTTCTTCAACCGCAAATATTTCAAATAACTATGAATTTTAAGCCTTAACCATGGAGTGGATTATTTAAAATTCATTTCTGGAGGCATTAACCAAGGCGTGGATTTTTTAAATTCATTTTTGGAGGCCTTGACCAAGGTGTGGTTTTTTAAAACAAATTTTTGGAGGCCTTAACCAGGGCGTAAGATTTTTAAAATTGATTTTTGGAGACCTTAACCAGGGCGTGAGTTTTTTAAAAGTTATTTTTGGAGGTCTTAACCAGGGCGTGGATTTTTTAAAATTTATTTTTCGAGGCCTTAAACAAGAAGTGGATTTTTTAAATTAATTTTTCTATGGATTTCCAAAGAATTTTCAAAATACTCATTGCGGTTTAATGCGCACCTTTGTACTGCCAATAAATAAAATCCGCTTCGTAATCAATCGATTAGTTTCCGCTTTGCAGTTCTGAAGTCAAAATGCAGTTCATAAATGTGTGGCTCGGTATTAGCCTAGCTGCTGCCCTCATCATAACTGCCATGGGGGCTAAGCCAGTGCCTTCTTCCAAAATTGTCGATAACTATACGCCACATCCGAATGGTCCATGCCGTATGCTACCTTCCCGACGCGCGAAGAAATCCACTTAGAATATTTTCAAATATGTAAAATCAAATTAAATTACATTTAATAATTTAAAAAATAAATTCTCAAACACGTACCACCAATAAAATAAATTAATAATTTGTATATTATTTTAAAAAGAATGCACAAGTTTAATTTATAGCCCTAAGCATCGGAACAATAGCATTCATTTCGAAAAATAATATTGTTCGCATCTCAACATAGAAATAAAAATGGAATTTTCAAAAATTTGCATATTTATTGGGCTATTACTGACGCTATCCATGACTACGGTCATGGGATTCCAAAGGCCTCAAAAGGTTTGAATTCGATTTTTTTTATTTTGGAGATTTTAATAGGATTGATTATTTTTTTCTCTAGAGGGTAAGATTTAATGTACCAGAATCGACCAGAGGACCTCGAAGTGCTGCTGGTGATGCCTACTGGCGGAGGGCAAGGAATTATTAGAAAAATAATAATGTGTGAATAAAATTATTTAAAAAATCCACGCCTTATATATGTCCCCGAAAAAACTGATTTAAAAAATCCACGCCTTATATATGTCCCCGAAAAAACTGATTTAAAAAATCCACGCCTTATATATGTCCCCGAAAAAACTGATTTAAAAAATCCACGCCTTATATATGTCCCCGAAAAAAATAATTTTAAAAAATCCACGCCTTATATATGTCCCCGAAAAAAATGATTTAAAAAATCCACGCCTTATATATGTCCCCGAAAAAACTGATTTAAAAAATCCACGCCTTATATAGGTCCACGAAAAAAATATTATTTAAAAAATCCACGCCTTATATATGTCCCCGAAAAAAATGATTTAAAAAATCCACGCCTTATATATGTCCCCGAAAAAAATGATTTAAAAAATCCACGCCTTATATATGTCCCCGAAAAAAATGATTTAAAAAATCCACGCCTTATATAGGCCTCGGAAAAAATTATTTAAAAAATCCACGCCTTATATAGGCCTCGGAAAAAATGATTTAAAAAATCCACGCCTTATATAGGCCTCGGAAAAAATGATTTAAAAAATCCACGCCTTATATAGGCCTGGGAAAAAATTATTTAAAAAATCCACGCCTTATATAGGCCTGGGAAAAAATTATTTAAAAAATCCACGCCTTATATAGGCCTGGGAAAAAATTATTTAAAAAATCCACGCCTTATATAGGTCCCCGAAAAAAATGATTTAAAAAATCCACGCCTTATATAGGTCTCGGAAAAAATTATTTAAAAATTCCACGCCTTATATAGGCCTGGGAAAAATTATTTAAAAAATCCACGCCTTATATAGGCCTCGGAAAAAATTATTTAAAAAATCCGCGCCTTATATATGTCCCCGAAAACATGATTTAAAAAATCCACGCCTTATATAGGCCTCGGAAAAAATTATTTAAAAAATCCGCGCCTTATATATGTCCCCGAAAACATGATTTAAAAAATCCACGCCTTATATAGGCCTCGGAAAAAATTATTTAAAAAATCCACGCCTTATATAGGTCCCCGAAAAAAAATTATTTAAAAAATCCGCGCCTTATATAGGCCTGGGAAAAAATTATTTAAAAAATCCACGCCTTATATAGGCCTGGGAAAAAATTATTTAAAAAATCCACGCCTTATATAGGCCTGGGAAAAAATTATTTAAAAAATCCACGCCTTATATAGGCCTGGGAAAAAATTATTTAAAAAATCCACGCCTTATATAGGCCTGGGAAAAAATTATTTAAAAAATCCACGCCTTATATAGGCCTGGGAAAAAATTATTTAAAAAATCCACGCCTTATATAGGCCTGGGAAAAAATTATTTAAAAAATCCACGCCTTATATAGGCCTGGGAAAAAATTATTTAAAAAATCCACGCCTTATATAGGCATGGGAAAAAATTATTTAAAAAATCCACGCCTTATATAGGCCTGGGAAAAAATTATTTAAAAAATCCACGCCTTATATAGGCCTGGGAAAAAATTATTTAAAAAATCCACGCCTTATATAGGCCTGGGAAAAAATTATTTAAAAAATCCACGCCTTATATAGGCCTGGGAAAAAATTATTTAAAAAATCCACGCCTTATATAGGCCTGGGAAAAAATTATTTAAAAAAACCACGCCTTATATAGGCCTGGGAAAAAATTATTTAAAAAATCCACGCCTTATATAGGCCTGGGAAAAAATTATTTAAAAAATCCTCGCCTTATATAGGCCTGGGAAAAAATTATTTAAAAAATCCTCGCCTTATATAGGCCTGGGAAAAAATTATTTAAAAAATCCACGCCTCATATAGGCCTGGGAAAAAATTATTTAAAAAATCCACGCCTTATATAGGCCTGGGAAAAAATTATTTAAAAAATCCACGCCTTATATAGGCCTGGGAAAAAATTATTTAAAAAATCCACGCCTTATATAGGCCTGGGAAAAAATTATTTAAAAAATCCACGCCTTATATAGGCCTGGGAAAAAATTATTTAAAAAATCCACGCCTTATATAGGCCTGGGAAAAAATTATTTAAAAAATCCACGCCTTATATAGGCCGGGAAAAAAATTATTTAAAAAATCCACGCCTTATATAGGCCTGGGAAAAAATTATTTAAAAAATCCACGCCTTATATAGGCCTGGGAAAAAATTATTTAAAAAATCCACGCCTTATATAGGCCTGGGAAAAAATTATTTAAAAAATCCACGCCTTATATAGGCCTCGGAAAAAATTATTTAAAAAATCCACGCCTTATATAGGCCTCCACGCCTTATATAGGCCTCGGAAAAAATTATTTAAAAAATCCACGCCTTATATAGGCCTCCACGCCTTATATAGGCCTCGGAAAAAATTATTTAAAAAATCCACGCCTTATATAGGCCTCCACGCCTTATATAGGCCTCGGAAAAAATTATTTAAAAAATCCACGCCTTATATAGGCCTCCACGCCTTATATAGGCCTTGGAAAAAATTATTTAAAAAATCCACGCCTTATATAGGCCTCGGAAAAAATTATTTAAAAAAATCCACGCCTTATATAGGCCTCGGAAAAAATTATTTAAAAAAATCCACGCCTTATATAGGCCTCGGAAAAAAATATTTAAAAAATCCACGCCTTATATAGGTCCCCGAATAAAATTATTTAAAAAATCCACGCCTTATATAGGCCTGGGAAAAAATTATTTAAAAAATCCACGCCTTATATAGGCCTGGGAAAAAATTATTTAAAAAATCCACGCCTTATATAGGTCCCCGAAAAAAATTATTTAAAAAATCCACGCCTTATATAGGCCTGGGAAAAAATTATTTAAAAAATCCACGCCTTATATAGGCCTGGGAAAAAATTATTTAAAAAATCCACGCCTTATATAGGCCTGGGAAAAAATTATTTAAAAAATCCACGCCTTATATAGGCCTCGGAAAAAATTATTTAAAAAAATCCACGCCTTATATAGGCCTATAGGCCTCGGAAAAAATTATTTAAAAAAATCCACGCCTTATATAGGCCTATAGGCCTCGGAAAAAATTATTTAAAAAATCCACGCCTTATATAGGCCTCCACGCCTTATATAGGTCCCCGAAAAAATTGATTTAAAAAATCCACGCCTTATATAGGTCCCCGAAAAAATTGATTTAAAAAATCCACGCCTTATATAGGTCCCTGAAAAAAATGATTTAAAAAATCCACGCCTTATATAGGTCCCCGAAAAAAATGATTTAAAAAATCCACGCCTTATATAGGTCCCCGAAAAAAATGATTTAAAAAATCCACGCCTTATATAGGTCCCCGAAAAAAATTATTTAAAAAATCCACGCCTTATATAGGTCCCCGAAAAAAATTATTTATAAAATCCACGCCCATCGGAGAATTTTTCTCTCAAACAGTCCAAGAGCTGCCTCATCTGCAATTGTCGTGGACAACTAATGCAGAACTTATTAAGAGATGATGGAGATTGCCTAGAATATGGTGGCGAATTTCGAGGAAAAGTAGGGGTTCGATTCGTGTTAGCATTCGTGAAATGTGAACGAACCTTTTTGTTGCTTGAATGATTGACGTTGTCAATACCACGATCCACAATCACTTGGATCGTCTTAGAGAGAAGATGTGTTGTATGCTTGGTCCCGTTAGACGTATTTTACGTTCCGACTGGGGACTTTTTGTTGCATGTGCAACATATGGTGCGCCAATATGGCACACCGCAGTAACAGGATATGGATATCGAAAGATATTATCATGCCAGCGAATTATGATGTTGGCTTGTATGCCGCACGGTATCAACCGAAGCCATGCAGGTATTGTTGGGTGTACCTCCGCTCGACCTGGAAGTGATACGTGCAAACGTATCATTTCCGGCGAAAAGAGGTCTACACCTATAGTCCCCAATGACTGGGCGGTGGAAGGTATAGAGCGATTGAGTGTTCTAGAACGTAAAGCTGAGCTGAACGAGTTTGTAATCTCTAGATGACAATCTAGATGGAATACTTGTGAGAATGGGAGTGTAACATTTCGATTTATCCCGGATGTTACATTTGTTGCGACTAACTCCGATTTTGGTTTCGGCCTCCATCTGGGCTTCTTGTTGACGGGTCATGGGTCTCTGAATGCATTTTTGCATAGGATAAACGTGACAGATGCAGAAATTTGCAGCTGTAGGACTCCAGTGGAGGACTGGCTTCATGTTCTCTGCTCATGTCCCCTGTACGAGGATGTGAGGAACCTGGAGTCCATGGGTATCGTTGACGTTGATGGCCAATGGGATGTTAGTCGTGTGCTATCCACTAGTTCAACTCGTGCTAGCATAGGAGAATTTGCCAATACGGTGTTCCGACGTCGCAGAGCAATAGCTTAACAATACTGTTGTATTGTGAAGCTGTTCAGGCTTAGACGATTGATTTGTGTGGAGGTTACCAGCTCCCTTGTCACTTAAGACAAAAATAAACTAGTACCGGCCGGAGGTTGTCCGGAGCCACGGGTGTCAGGAGCCCCTGAAACAAAGGTTTATTTTTCTTTGCTTTTTTCATAGTATGTTCGGTTTTCCGAGTGTGGACAACTAACCCGATGCCTCAACCCATTTTTTTATAGTTCTTATGGGTGAACTCGCGGCACATATTAGCTCACTATTTCATCGGGGAGATGAAAATAGCTACCCCAGGTGGCACCACGGGGAGATCAGTGTCCACAATTGAGATGAAAGAGCGACCAAGATAAGCCTGGACTTTGGCATGTTAAAGCCAATCAGAGCCGTTGCTTGGTATCTATTATCCCCTACCCCACCTTTTATATGTCCCCGAAAAAATAATTTTAAAAATCCAGGCCTTGTTGAGGCCTCCAAAAATTTTTTTTATTCAATTTAAAATTTTCTATTTTATCCCCATTTCCTGGATGAAGAGGAGGATCTTTGACCTCCAGATTTTTTGGCCTGATGTTGTTTAAAGGCCCGTTGGAAGATCTAAAAAATTCAATTTTTTTCGTAAATTTCGCTAACATTTTTCAGTCGAATACCTACCATATTACCGACAGCACTATGCAACAGCGCATTTAGAATTAAAATCAGGCAGAATACAAATATAAGGCACTTCATTTCCAAAATATGGTTTGATGGTTTCCTCGATCAGTTCCTAGGGAAGTCTGAAGAATTTTTCTGAGGTGGCAGAGATTTTTGTTTTTCAAAAATTATTTATTTTTTTCTGATCATGTTTCAGAATAATTTATTTTGATCGTTAAAATAGTTCGAAGTTCTGCAATGTGACTCTGCATTAATTGGTGCTCTTTTCTGTGGGGATATTTTTTCCGGATTGAATTTCAAATGTCGATCTCTGCTAGCCTCGTTTGTATTGGATGTGTATTGTTGATCGGCTCTTTTGCTCCGGTCAATGCAGGAATCGTAAGTTCAATTTTTTTTTTAAATATACATTTCAAAATTTTTTTAATTTTATTTTTTATTATTTTCAGTGGGATAGAATCAGTGGTTTTTATAAAGCCTACAAAGCCTGTAAATCGGCCACATGAATTATGAGTTGGATTCAAATGCAATGGGAATAAATTCAATTAAAATTTAACCTTTGTAAAAAATATGGACATTTTAAAATAAATTTCAAAATTATTTTGTTTTTGGACACATCAAAATAGGCGTGGAGTTTTTAAAAATATTTTTTCAAGGCCATAGCCAAGGCGTTGATTTTTTAAAAATATTTTTTCAAGGCCATAGCCTAGGCGTGGATTTTTTAAAAATATTTTTTCAAGGCCATAGACTAGGCGTGGATTTTTTAAAAATATTTTTTCAAGGCCATAGCCTAGGCGTGGATTTTTTAAAAATATTTTTTCAAGGCCATAGCCTAGGCGTGGATTTTTGAAAAATATTTTTTCAAGGCGTGGATTTTTTAAAAATATTTTTTCAAGGCCATAGCCAAGGCGTGGATTTTTTAAAAATATATTTTCAAGGCCATAGCCAAGGCGTGGATTTTTTTAAAAATATTTTTTCAAGGGTCTATCAAAGGCGTGGATTTTTTAAAAATATTTTTTCAAGGGTCTATCAAAGGCGTGGATTTTTTAAAAATATTTTTTCAAGGGTCTATCAAAGGCGTGGATTTTTTAAAAAATATTTTTTCAAGGGTCTATCAAAGGCGTGGATTTTTTAAAAAT
Organism: Musca vetustissima; assembly: GCF_032173495.1. Taxonomy (NCBI): domain Eukaryota; kingdom Metazoa; phylum Arthropoda; class Insecta; order Diptera; family Muscidae; genus Musca; species Musca vetustissima. Next base: position 19,981 of record NW_026884436.1, on the reverse strand, counting down.
ATTTTTTCAAGGGTCTATCAAAGGCGTGGATTTTTTAAAAATATTTTTTCAAGGGTCTATCAAAGGCGTGGATTTTTTAAAAAATATTTTTTCAAGGGTCTATCAAAGGCGTGGATTTTTTAAAAATATTTTTTCAAGGGTCTATCAAAGGCGAGGATTTTTTAAAAATATTTTTTCAAGGGTCTATCAAAGGCGAGGATTTTTTAAAAATATTTTTTCAAGGGTCTATCAAAGGCGTGGATTTTTTAAAAATATTTTTTCAAGGGTCTATCAAAGGCGTGGATTTTTTAAAAATATTTTTTCAAGGGTCTATCAAAGGCGTGGATTTTTTAAAAATATTTTTTCAAGGGTCTATCAAAGGCGTGGATTTTTAAAAATATTTTTTCAAGGGTATATCAAAGGCGTGGATTTTTTAAAAATATTTTTTCAAGGGTCTATCAAAGGCGTGGATTTTTTAAAAATATTTTTTCAAGGGTCTATCAAAGGCGTGGATTTTTTAAAAATATTTTTTCAAGGGTCTATCAAAGGCGTGGATTTTTTAAAAATATTTTTTCAAGGGTCTATCAAAGGCGTGGATTTTTTAAAAATATTTTTTCAAGGGTCTATCAAAGGCGTGGATTTTTTAAAAATATTTTTTCAAGGGTCTATCAAAGGCGTGGATTTTTTAAAAATATTTTTTCAAGGGTCTATCAAAGGCGTGGATTTTTTAAAAATATTTTTTCAAGGGTCTATCAAAGGCGTGGATTTTTTAAAAATATTTTTTCAAGGGTCTATCAAAGGCGTGGATTTTTTAAACAATATTTTTTCAAGGGTCTATCAAAGGCGTGGATTTTTTAAACAATATTTTTTCAAGGGGATATCAAAGGCGTGGATTTCTTAAAGAATATTTTTTCAAGGACCACTACAAGGCGTGGATTTTTTAAAAATATTTTGTCAAGGGTCTACCCAAGGCGTAGTTTCTATATAAGGCGTGGATTTTTTAAATATTTTTTCAAGGGTCTACCCAAGGCGTGGATTTCTTAAAAATATTTTTTCAAGGGTCTATCAAAGGCGTGGATTTTTTAAAAATATTTTTTCAAGGGTCTATCAAAGGCGTGGATTTTTTAAAAATATTTTTTCAAGGGTCTATTTTTTAAAAATATTTTTTCAAGGCGTCTATCAAAGGCGTGGATTTTTTAAAAATATTTTTTCAAGGGTCTATCAAAGGCGTGGATTTTTTAAAAATATTTTTTCAAGGGTCTATCAAAGGCGTGGATTTTTTAAAAATATTTTTTCAAGGGTCTATCAAAGGCGTGGATTTTTTAAAAATATTTTTTCAAGGGTCTATCAAAGGCGTGGATTTTTTAAAAATATTTTTTCAAGGGTCTATCAAAGGCGTGGATTTTTTAAAAATATTTTTTCAAGGGTCTATCAAAGGCGTGGATTTTTTAAAAATATTTTTTCAAGGGTCTATCAAAGGCGTGGATTTTTTAAAAATATTTTTTCAAGGGTCTATCAAAGGCGTGGATTTTTTAAAAATATTTTTTCAAGGGTCTATCAAAGGCGTGGATTTTTTAAAAATATTTTTTCAAGGGTCTATCAAAGGCGTGGATTTTTTAAAAATATTTTTTCAAGGGTCTATCAAAGGCGTGGATTTTTTAAAAATATTTTTTCAAGGGTCTATCAAAGGCGTGGATTTTTTAAAAATATTTTTTCAAGGGTCTATCAAAGGCGTGGATTTTTTAAAAATATTTTTTCAAGGGTCTATCAAAGGCGTGGATTTTTTAAAAATATTTTTTCAAGGGTCTATCAAAGGCGTGGATTTTTTAAAAATATTTTTTCAAGGGTCTATCAAAGGCGTGGATTTTTTAAAAATATTTTTTCAAGGGTCTATCAAAGGCGTGGATTTTTTAAAAATATTTTTTCAAGGGTCTATCAAAGGCGTGGATTTTTTAAAAATATTTTTTCAAGGGTCTATCAAAGGCGTGGATTTTTTAAAAATATTTTTTCAAGGGTCTATCAAAGGCGTGGATTTTTTAAAAATATTTTTTCAAGGGTCTATCAAAGGCGTGGATTTTTTAAAAATATTTTTTAAAGGGTCTATCAAAGGCGTGGATTTTTTAAAAATATTTTTTCAAGGGTCTATCAAAGGCGTGGATTTTTTAAAAATATTTTTTCAAGGGTCTATCAAAGGCGTGGATTTTTTAAAAATATTTTTTCAAGGGTCTATCAAAGGCGTGGATTTTTTAAAAATATTTTTTCAAGGGTCTATCAAAGGCGTGGATTTTTTAAAAATATTTTTTCAAGGGTCTATCAAAGGCGTGGATTTTTTAAAGAATACTTTTCTAGGGTCTATCAAAGGCGTGGATTTTTTAAAGAATATTTTTTCTAGGGTCTATCAAAGGCGTGGATTTTTTAAAGAATATTTTTTCTAGGGTCTATCAAAGGCGTGGATTTTTTAAAGAAAATCTTTTTCAAGGGTCTATCAAAGGCGTGGATTTTTTAAAAATATTTTTTCAAGGGTCTATCAAAGGCGTGGATTTTTTAAAAATATTTTTTCAAGGGTCTATCAAAGGCGTAAATTTTTTAAAAATATTTTTTCAAGGGTCTATCAAAGGCGTGGATTTTTTAAAAATATTTTTTCAAGGGTCTATCAAAGGCGTGGATTTTTTAAAAATATTTTTTCAAGGGTCTATCAAAGGCGTGGATTTTTTAAAAATATTTTTTCAAGGGTCTATCAAAGGCGTGGATTTTTTAAAAATATTTTTTCAAGGGTCTACACAAGGTGTGGATTTTTTAAAAATATTTTTTCAAGGGTCTACACAAGGTGTGGATTTTTTAAAAATATTTTTTCAAGGGTCTACACAAGGCGTGGATTTTTTAAAAATATTTTTTCAAGGGTCTATCAAAGGCGTGGATTTTTTAAAAATATTTTTTCAAGGGTCTATCAAAGGCGTGGATTTTTTAAAAATATTTTTTCAAGGGTCTATCAAAGGCGTGGATTTTTTAAAAATATTTTTTCAAGGGTCTATCAAAGGCGTGGATTTTTTAAAAATATTTTTTCAAGGGTCTATCAAAGGCGTGGATTTTTAAAAATATTTTTTCAAGGGTCTATCAAAGGCGTGGATTTTTTAAAAATATTTTTTCAAGGGTCTATCAAAGGCGTGGATTTTTTAAAAAATATTTTTTCAAGTGTCTATCAAAGGCGTGGATTTTTTAAAAATATTTTTTCAAGGGTCTATCAAAGACGTGGATTTTTTAAAAATATTTTTTCAAGGCCATAGCCAAGGCGTGGATTTTTAAAAATATTTTTTCAAGGGTCTATCAAAGGCGTGGATTTTTTAAAAATATTTTTTCAAGGGTCTATCAAAGGCGTAGATTTTTTAAAAATATTTTTTTCAAGGGTCTATCAAAGGCGTGGATTTTTTAAAAATATTTTTTCAAGGGTCTATCAAAGGCGTGGATTTTTTAAAAATATTTTTTCAAGGGTCTATCAAAGGCGTGGATTTTTTAAAAATATTTTTTCAAGGGTCTATCAAAGGCGTGGATTTTTTAAAAAATATTTTTTCAAGTGTCTATCAAAGGCGTGGATTTTTTAAAAATATTTTTTCAAGGGTCTATCAAAGACGTGGATTTTTTAAAAATATTTTTTCAAGGCCATAGCCAAGGCGTGGATTTTTAAAAATATTTTTTCAAGGGTCTATCAAAGGCGTGGATTTTTTAAAAATATTTTTTCAAGGGTCTATCAAAGGCGTAGATTTTTTAAAAATATTTTTTTCAAGGGTCTATCAAAGGCGTGGATTTTTTAAAAATATTTTTTCAAGGGTCTATCAAAGGCGTGGATTTTTTAAAAAGAACAAACAAAGTATTTTTATTTTCAATATTTTATTAGGGAATTAAAAAATCCAATTAAATTTTGAAAAAAAAAACTTCACAACATTGGCCCGGCAGCTAATCCCCGTTAATGAAATTTTTATTTCATTATGCCATTGGCTGAGGACTACGTGGCCGTGTTGGTCTTTGTTGAGGTGGTCGGGTGGGGCTGGGTGATCTACGTGTTGGGCTGGGTGGTCGCCGTGTAGGCGAGTCGGGTACATTAAATCGAACAGTCTAAAGGAAAACAAAATTAATCAGGAAAAAAAAAATAAAATATATACTACCTTTTTCTCTTCCGTGTACATCGGAATACCAGCCTCTGCGGCACTAAGTACCATGGCCAGTAGGATGGTCAGACAAATAAAAATGCCCAAGAATTTCATGATAGCGATAGTATTTTTCTTAGCTTTATCAAGGGTTTTCACTTATCCAAAGCTTTTATAGCCAATGGATATTGATTCAATATTTTTTTGTGGTCATTTAGAGGTTGAAAATAATTCTAGCGACATATTTGTGGTTGGCAGAACTATTTGAAACTGATTTTTTTAGTGTTTGCTTTGGCGGATGTACTCAAGAAGTACAAAGCCGATATTATTGCCTTACAGGAAATGCGATGGAAAGGGACTGCGGTAAGTATATCAGCCGCCAAGACACGAGATGTGAATTTTGTTGCGGATTTATGGTTAACAGGAGAATAAAATACCTCGTCTCCTCGATTCACTCCAGTAGATGAGCGAATTGCTATAATCCGTATAATAGCGAAGTTCTTCTACATCAGTCTCATTTGTGCCCATGCTCCGACCGAAGATAAAGATGAACATACCAAAGACATATTTTATGAGCTCCTAGAAACAGTATATGATCGCAACCCTGGCCATGACATTAAAATTCTTCTAGGAGATTTTAATGCGAAAATCGGAAGGGAAATATCTTTATCTCCACCGTCAAAAAATTCAGCCTCCATGAAGAAACATCAGACAACGGTATGAGGTTGATTAACTTCGCGGTAGCAAAAAACATGGTAGTTAGCAGCACGAGGCCACCTGGATTTCTCCAGATCAAGCAACGAGAAATCAAATTGATCATGTTGTGATAGACGGAAAGCATTCATGCAGTGTATTAGACGTTCTATCGATCCGAGGAGCGAATATCGATACGGACCATTACCTTATGGCAGCCAAGGTACGCACCCGTCTTAATGTAGCAACAAAGGTGCGATCTAATGTAACACGGAAACTTGACGTCGAAAAGCTGCAAACACAACAGATAGCAGAAGCCTACTCCGTTCAACATACCCAACTGCTTGACGAAAGCACCCCTTGTCCCGATAATAATATAGAAGCACAGAGGTAGAGATTTGCCCACTCCCTACAAACTGCAGCAAAAGCAACACTTGGGTACCAAAAACCACCACCAAGAAACCCATGGTACGATCAGGAGTGTCGTAATACTACTGATGTGAAAAACGCAGCGTATAGGGCAAACCTGCGGACATAACTATCGGGAGTAAAGTAGAGTGGAGAAACGTATTTTCAGAAAAAAGAAGAAAGAACAAGAAAAACGTGAGCGTAAGCAAATCGAGATGTACAGGAGTCAGAATGAAGCACGTCCTCCTGTATAGATAAAGAAGGAAACCTGGTGACAAATAATGACAGAGTGCTGAGGATCTGGAAGGAGCATTTTGGAAAACTTCTGGTATCAAATAGTAGCAGTGAAGTGGATACTCCAGAACCAATACGAGATGACGGTATATAATGTATACCACCTAGCCAAGATGAAGTCAGAATAGCAATCAATCGGCTGGAGAATAATAAACAGGAGGTGCCGATGGGATAACTTTAACTGACATAAAATCAGCATTTAAAGTCGCAAAGGACCTCTCAGAGCCCTACACCGAACGAGGATTCAGACAAGGCGATAGTTTGTCGTGTGACCTTTTTAACATCCTGCTGGAAAAGGTCATACGAGATGGAAAAGTGAACAGAATTGGCACTCTGTACACCAAACTACACATGTTACTTGCCTATGCCTACGACGACATCGACATAATGGGTCGAACACTGAGACCGGTAACAGCCACCTTTGAACAAATTGAGAAGGAATCTGCCAAAGTGGGTAAGGCAGTTAACGGCGAGAAGACCAAGCTGATGGTATCAACGCGCAAGACGTCCAGTAAGTCTGAGTAAGCAACTCAAAAGCGAGGCCACCTCCCGCCAGACCAAACTCATACTCTACAAGACGCTGATACTACCCGTGCTGTTATACGGATCTGAAGCATGGGTACTTACGCAAGCAGATGAGGCAGCTCTTAGAGTGTTTGAGAGAAAAATTCTCCGAAAGATCTATGGGCCGATCTGCGTGGACGGTGAATATCGCCGTCGAATGAACCATGAGTTGTATCGGCTATTCTCGGACATCGACATTGTTAGATGTATTGAGCTGCAGCGACTATGTTGGCTAGGTCATGTTGTGAGAATGGATGAAGATGCCTCAGCCCAAAAAAGGCATATAAAATCGCACCAGCTGATGGATCACGCAGAAGGGGAAGGCCAATAATACGTTGGAAAGATCAAGTCGAAGACAACATCGCCAAAAATGGTCTTTCAAATTGGAAAAACTGCGCGAAAGACCGACGCGTCTGGAAATCTTTTTAAGCTCGACTTGTGGAACGAAAGTTCTGTCACAAGCCAGCTAAGTAAGTATGTAATATAAGGCGTGGATTTTTTAAATAACTTTTTCCGAGGCCTATATAAGGCGTGGATTTTTTAAATAAATTTTTCCGAGGCCTATATAAGGCGTGGATTTTTTAAATAAATTTTTCCGAGGCCTATATAAGGCGTGGATTTTTTAAATAAATTTTTCCGAGGCCTATATAAGGCGTGGATTTTTTAAATAAATTTTTCCGAGGCCTATATAAGGCGTGGATTTTTTATTATTTTCATTTTAATATTTTCAAAATTTTTTCTACAATTAAAATTTTCATTTTCCTTCAAAAATTTTGGCAGCAATGGCTCCGCCCATACCTTCAACGGCCTTGCCAGCAACATGGGCCTAAAAAAAAATTAGGATATTAAATTTATTTTTTTCGTGGGTCCTCACGAATTCTGTCTTTCAACTTACCCCAGCTTGGACATAGGGATTGCGTTTCTTGCCCTTGGCATCAATTTGGGTGGTGGCTATGGCCAGGATAACGGCAATTACCAGGAAAATATTCAGGAAATTCATGACGATGTTGAGGTGAAAATTTCTTAACTGAAATGCTACTAAACGGACGGAGTGCCAATGTTTTGATGAGAACTCTAAGAATGCTGGGGGGTATTTATACGACAGATCGGAACACATGTTTGTGGTAATTGAAAGATCTGAATTAGAAATTATTATTAATAAATTAAAATAGTAAGCGGATAAAATAATTTGTGGTTTTGAGAATTGTATTGAAATATTATTGGCAATAAATCATTTATTTATTTTTGATATCGGAGGTAGGTGGTTTGAAAATTATTTTAGGGCTCTACCAAAAGGCGTGGATTTTATAAAAAATTATTTTAGGGCTCTACCAAAAGGCGTGGATTTTTTAAAAATTATTTTAGGTCTCCCAAACAAGGCGTGGATTTTTTAAAAATTATTTTAGGGCTCTACCAAAAGGCGTGGATTTTTTAAAAATTATTTTAGGGCTCTACCAAAAGGCGTGGATTTTTTAAAAATTATTTTAGGGCTCTACCAAAAGGCGTGGATTTTTTAAAAATTATTTTAGGGCTCTACCAAAAGGCGTGGATTTTTTAAAAATTATTTTAGGGCCCTAACAAAAAGGCGTGGATTTTTTAAAAATTATTTTAGGGCTCTACTAAAAGGCGTGGATTTTTTAAAAATTATTTTAGGGCCCTAACAAAAAGGCGTGGATTTTTTAAAAATTATTTTAGGGCCCTAACAAAAAGGCGTGGATTTTTTAAAAATTATTTTAGGGCCCTAACAAAAAGGCGTGGATTTTTTAAAAATTATTTTAGGGCCCTAACAAAAAGGCGTGGATTTTTTAAAAATTATTTTAGGGCCCTAACAAAAAGGCGTGGATTTTTTAAAAATTATTTTAGGGCCCTAACAAAAAGGCGTGGATTTTTTAAACATTATTTTTGGGCTCTACCAAAAGGCGTGGATTTTTTAAAAATTATTTTAGGGCCCTAACAAAAAGGCGTGGATTTTTTAAAAATTATTTTAGGGCCCTAACAAAAAGGCGTGGATTTTTTAAAAATTATTTTAGGGCTCCGATTTTTTATTTATTTTTTTTTCAATTTTATTAAATTATATTTATCAGTTCCATAATTTCATGTAGTTCCAATTTATTTTCCAATTTGGTCAATAGTGACAGCACCACCAACACCCTAAGTAGCCTTGCCGACCGCCACCTGGCTCTTTGGAGTGGTTTTGGCTTTATTAAATTTTTGGTCCTGTATAAATTTTCGTATCGCCTGATGCTCCTCTTTTGTGAGCGGACGTGGCGTATAATGCAATACTGGGCTACCCAAATTTACGCGTTTGGTCTCAATTTGCCAGGTGCCCAACGCCAAGATCAGAGCCAATACAGCAAAAATATATAGGCAATTCATATTGGACTGTCGTCGTTGAAAATTTGACTTCTTAAAACAGATGGGGAACTGTTAAATCGCGTCTGAAGATTCTGAGATCCACCCAGGCTTTATATAGATAAAAAATCGGATGGCAAATTTCAAATAATTGGATAATAACATTCTTGCTGTCAATATTGGAAATCGATGATATTAAAAATCAAATGGATTTTCCAATTGAATTTTTTAACCGCAATTAAAAAAAAATTGCGATGACAAAATATTTATATCAACTATGGAAAATACATTCGTTCAATAACCACAAATAATTTCCAATATCGATTAGTAAAGGTAAATTTATTATTATTACGATCAGACCTCAACTAAATTTCATATATAAACCCTTCATCGATCACAGAATTTTTAGTAAAAATTGAAACGATCTCTGGACTACAAACCAATTCCGTGGAACCCCAATCAACAATGAATTTCCGGCACATTTTTGCCGGAGACCAAGCCCCCACGTTAGAGCTAAGGACCTCATCTAAATGATAATGAAAAAATAAAATGTTTGCAATAAGAAAAAAAAACAAAAATAGTTTCCTTAAAAATACAGTGAGGTAAAACCGGTAATTCTTCAAAAAGTAATTCACAAAATTTAACGTTCTGAGCCATCAACACACTTCCAAAACGGTTGCACAAAAACATGTGTATACCATGGAAGAAATTGTAGGTGTGTGGATTAATTATCCATCGCTACAACAAAAATCTGCTTTGAAAAGGACTGTTCCTAGAACGAAGACAAATGTCGAATTTTGACAAATTTGAATTTAATTCACATATGCAAGTTTCGCATCAGGGCGGAATAAATACAAGTTATCAACGTACGACCTTTGTAAAGCCTGTTGAGCCGCTTAACCAACGGCAAAACGCGTCACATAATAGTGGGTACGTAGGTTCTTTCCCTTTCATTGCAAAACTTAGATCATCAAGCTCTACTCGAAAGAGTATAAATAATCACTTAAAATTACTTTGAAATGATCACTGCCCTTACAAGGCAAAATTCAAATACATGAAATAAAAATTTAAAATATATATTTTTATTTCATGTATTCAATCCTGTACTACAACAAATTAAAGTCATATTTCATTTTTTTATTAAAACAAAATATAAAACAAAATCGACATAGTGTCAAGTCCATATTATTGCACAGCATAAGTCTTGGTACCCCTGGAGAAAAATAATGAATTATTTAAAATTACTTAATTTTTAAATTGACTTACCTAATATTTGGTAGGATTTCCCTTGAGTTGTAAAACTTCATTCAATCGTTCGGGCATTAAGCATACATACAGGGTTGCCCATATTCGACGGATCCATAAATCAAAAATCAAAGAAAAAATAAAAATTTGGCGCTTGGCAATGTTAATCATTTAATTTGTTCCAAGTAGATTTGTTTACATCAATTTTTGAATATGATATCTCTCAAATGCCCGCCTCTGGCGTTGATGACGTATTGTGCCCTTTTTGCTGCATTTTCCATCGTTTTTGCCAACATTTCGGCCGGAATAGCGGCTTTTTCTTCACGAATGTTGTCCTTGAGCTCTTCTACGGTCCTTGGCTTGTTAACGTAAACCTTTGACTTCAAATATCCCCACAAGAATAAGTCAGGCGGCGTCAAATCGGGCGAACGCGGTGGGCAGTCCAAATCACCACTTTTCGACATCAAACGGCCCCGGAAACAAATTCTTCAGAAAATCGATTGTTATGCGACTTGTGTGCGGTGGAGCGCCGTCTTGTTGAAACCAGAACTGCCTCATACGCTTTCGACGAATAATTGGCATCACAAAATTGGTCATCATGTCGCGATAACGCTCCGGATTGATGGTAACTGCATGGCCATTTTCATTTTGGAAGAAAAACGGCCCAATGACCGTTTTCGCACTAACGCCGCACCAACCTGTGACTTTTTCGTCATAAAGAGGCACTCCTTGAATCTCCTGAGGATTTTCAGTGGCGTAAAAACGGCAATTTTGCTTATTTACGGTCCCATTTAATGCGAAATGGGCTTCATCGGACATGATAATTTTGTTCCAAAATAGCTCGTCATCTTCGGCCATTTCGATGACTCTTTGGGCCCATTCCAATCGACGAGGCATGTCCGCATGCAACATTCTTTGCGTCAATTGAATTTTGTACGGGAACAAATGCAAATCAATGCGAATAATCCGTTGTAAAGTGGACCGAGCCATGCTCAATTGCTGAGAACGGCTGTTTTGGGATGTTCTTGGGGACCTCTCAACACTGGCTTGTACGGCAGCGATATTCTCGGCCGATCGCCTTGGTCGACTTTTATATTGCCTCTTCGGATTAGAAAGAGCCTTACCAGTCGAAAATTTTTCGTATAAACGCTTAATGGTGTTCTTAGAAGGCGCACTTCTCAAATTTTTTAATGTTTTAAAAGCACGTTGAGTTTTCACAATTGACTTCTTCTGTTGAATGTAAATTCCAACTATTTCAGAGCGCTCGCGTGGCGTGTATTGGTTCATGGTAAAAATCTGCTTGGACTGACGCTTCAAACGCGGTATGCCATTAAGCGATGTGACATCTCTGTTAAAAGTTATGGCGTTGCTAGATGGGTCTGTCGAATATGGGCAATCCTGTACAAGTTTTTTCGTGTAGTCCGACTATATTTTACGCCATTCTGTCAGAAGTATTTCTTTGAGTCTGGTCCTTACTGGAAATTGTATGGTTTCGGATTCGTTTATCTAGATGATCCAATAGGTGCTTAATCGGATTTAAATCAGGGCTTTGTGGAGATGTTATCAGCAGCATGTGTGGTGTATTGTATACGATCCAATTCTTAACGTCAATAGCAGTGTGTTTTGGATCATTGACCTGTTGGAAGTAATAATTATCACGAATGTTGAGTTTTTCCAGCACTTTGATTCAAATTTTGTTTCAAAATATTTATGTAAACTGTTTTATTCATTATTTCCTCAATGAAGAACAAATTGCCAACACCAGTTGCTGACATGCATCCCTCTACCATTACTCCACCCCCTCCGTGCTTTACTGTTTTCCGAGTATATACACTTCTTGATGGACCTACGTACCGTGTCTGCTGAAACTGCAAAATCGTTGCAGACTTAAAGTCTGCAACGCTGGTAAATGGATATTTTTATACCCTACACAACTATGTTGTCAGGGTATTATAGCTTTGTACAGCCCCAGAAGTTTGTAACGCCGCGAAATATTGGTCCTAAACCTACCGATCGTCATATCTCGACTAGCTGAGTCGATCTAGACATGTGTGCCCGTCCGTCCATTATCATTTGTAAACACGATACAGCCAACAGTTATGGACCAATCTTCACGAAATTTTGGCATCTAGGATGGGTTCTCGCCAATGAAGACCCTTGGTTGATCATTATATTGATACTAATTTTATTCATGTGTGTACTCGGAGTTGCACTAACATATTTAACGGAACCAACATATTACGTTATTGTCTATCGTTGTTTCAAATATCGCGTCGATCGTTATGGAATTTTGGATGTTCTGGATGGAGTTAAAGTATCACACCTAAGATTCTTTAACGATGATCGGTTAATATTTAGGGGATTTAATGGACCAAAAACTTTATTTTTGTCGATCAAGGGGCAAAAAAAAAAAAAAAAAAAAAAAAATTAAAATGCCAAGGACCGTAAGACAGGACCGTAAGACAGAGCCCGGAGGGGACAAGAGATACACATGCCCATAGATTAATGCGCTCCAACGAAAATATACGTCAGAATGAACAAGTTGCAAATACGATCGAACATCGACAGAGGCACGCAATCAATCCGAATCGTGAAGCCGAGCAATTAAGGAACACGCAACAACACCGAAATACTACGGAACACCGTCAAAGGCGTTTGAGTCCGCTATATCGGGCAATTGAACATGTAAGAAACCGTATTCAACACCAGATACGACGCTTAAATTCTTCATATCAAGAAGAAGAACAGCAACGAAACACACTAGAACACTAACGAAGGCGTACACGTTCCTTCTATAGAGTGGAGGAACAGTGGCTGGACACAGCAACAGTTAATAAACACCCAACAACACTCTTTAAGGCGGTCAGCTACAACAAGCCAGAAATATATCTACAAGGCACCAAAGAAGAGCGGATCCTGTAATCAGAGAGAGCGAACGAACTTTAAACAGACTGCGAATGAATGATAGACGTGCCGCAGCAAGGCAATCGAATTTCGATCTCAGGAAATAAGAGTTTCGAGATATATGAATAATCAAGAGAATAGAATTTTGGATAATCAAAGACAGGAAGATAGGCATAGACGGGCACAGGTCAATTTAGAAGGACAGAATAGGCAAACTGAAGTACGTGCATATAGCAGATACAATGAGGCAATAAAAAGTGGATCTACAGTTATATGCATATGTTGTGGTGGACTATGGTTCCCACAATGTATAGAAAAAGATAGATATAGCGATGATCCAACTAAAGATACGTAGTCGGACGCAAAAGTCGACTTTTAGACTTTTCGATTTTGCCTCTGACCAAAAAGTCGATTTCCAGACTTTTCGATTTTTGCCTTTGACTAAAAAGTCGACTTTTCAATCTTTCGATTTTGTCAAAACTGTTTAAAATCGATTTTCGACTTTTACTGACTTCTGTGAAATCGACTAAAAATTTGATTTTTTATATGAATTATTGTGAACAGATAAAGTAAAGTTCGGAAAGTGCAATTTGACCTTTTGATAAAAAAACCAAATATTTATGAAGAAAATCGATCTTGAAAAGTCGACTTTACGATTTTCTCATAGATCAAAAGTCGACTTTTAGACTTTTCAATACAAAAAGTCGATTAATCGATTAGTCAAAAGTCGATTTACTTATCCCTAGATCCAACTTTCAGTTCACAAGTTTTTTGTTTGGTAGACAAATTTCCAAATACGAATAATGTGTACAAATTTTGCCGAACGTGTGCGAAATCGGTAAAAAACAAAAAGAATCCAAACATTAGGCTATCAAATGGCCTCGAATATCCCGATAGTCTACTTGGCCTAACAGCTATTGAAGAAAGACTGGTAACTGCAACGTTACCATTCATGATAATAGCGTCGCTAGGGTTTGAAAGGCAGAGCGCTATAAGAGGTGCAGTGGTAAATATACCAATCAATGTCAATGACACCGTTATCTCTCTTCCACGAACATTTGACCAGGCGCAAGTTATACAACTGTATTTAAAACGTCGTATGTCATATCAACATGAAAGAGACAATAAGACCAGCTAATGTATTACAAGCAGCTAGGTTCCTCGCGCAGACAGATCTCTATAAAAAACATAATATTAATATTGACGAATCATGGTTAGATATGTTCAACACGCAACATGATGTCCCCTTTATAGCTGTCCACGAGGACACTAATGTTATTATGGACATCTACAACGCCCAAACAACAAGACCCACACATGTCCTTAACGGAAATAACAAATTTGATGGTGATGGCAATGAAGTATTGAATCCTGGTGGACAACAGACTTTGCTGCAGAATGTACAATAGAAAACCAACCAACTTGGAAAGGATCATAAGAGCACCGGGTGAAGGTCAACGCCACTCGATATGATTTATGATGACGATTTGGAGGAATTGTCATTTGCAGCAATTTACTGTGGATCAAAACGAGAGTGCCCAGAAAAATACAGCAAAATTATCTGCTCCGAGTTACGTCGCTATGACAGACGAGCGTGTATACATGATAAGCTGTTGTACAGCTATAAGAAATAAGAACTTATACATATAAGAAACGCCACATCGATTGCCTTGCGAAAACATGTAGGGGAGAAATAATGTTACCGCTACTAATGCACCCAATGAAAACTTCATAAATTCGTTAATTCGACACGATGAGGGATATCGTATTTTGAAGGGTGTGAGATCTTCGTCTGCCCATTGGGAAGCAGAGAAAAAGATGGTCATAGCCATGGTTGGGCAATTGGCTCTTCCAACCTTATTTTTAACTCTGTCGGCAGCGGAAACTAGATGACCCAACTACTGGTTATTTTGTCCAAAACGGTAGACAATATAGACATTTCTGAGGACGATGCATACTATCTGACATTTGGGGAAACGGCAAGGCTAATTCGCAGCGAGTCTGTCACATGTGTGATTTAGACAACTATTTAATCTGTTCAAGGTAGAAAACGTAATTTTTGATAGAAGCGAACAGACGAAAATATGACATATTTCAAGAAGGTGGGCTAGACAACGCTTTTAAAAATATTCAAATTGAGTATGATAATATCGATAACAATAATGAAGGAAATTGTAACGAAGATACTATTGAAATAGACAATGATTTTAGAGTTCTTGCTGTAACTGAAGTTGATACAAACATTAATGTTGTCAATCTCTCAGATAATGCAATTCATGGCGAAAATACCTCAATCAGATCTATAAGATTGCCACCTCTGGTACTATGTGGAGAATTATTATCAACTCTTCGGTCTCTGAATAAGAATCAGAGGCTATACTTAGCACAATGCACAACATTAAGGTTGGATCGAATTTCCATGAATACATAGGGGGTGGTGCAGGTGGTTGCAAAGAGCAGACTCATATTTTAAGGGTCAATAGACAGGCGTGGGTTTATTAAAAAATATTTTAAGGGCCTATCAACAGGCGGAGATTATTTAAGGGTCTATAGACAGAAATTTCTTTTTCGCTTATATGCACATATCACTGTATAATTTCATAATCCTTAATATTTTTAATATTATTATTGCCTTGTGCGGTTTAGAAACTATATCGCAGAAACTATTTTTAAAAACTTTGGAAAATTTCTCTAATACAATATTTTTACAATTTGTGGCTATTGCAAATCTAAAACCAAAAATATTTATATCACCTATGGAAAATACGATCGCTCAATAACCAATAATAATTTCCAATATCGAAAGGTAAATTTATAATTCTTACACTATGACCTCAAGTCAATTACCTATATAAACCCTTCATCGATCACAGAATCTTCAGTCACAATCTTACAGATCTCTAGACAACAAATCAATTCCGTGGAAATCAAATCAACAATGAATTTCTTGAATATTTTCGCAGTAGTTGCCCTCATCATGGCCTTGGCCACCGGCCAAATTGAGGCCAAGGGCAAAGGAGGCGGTAACAAAGGCCAATACATTCGGGCTGGTGTAAGTTGAAAGGATAACTTTGTGATCACTTTGAAGAAAAGTGAATGAGAAAACAGTAAATAAAAATTAATTATTATCCTTCCTCCTCCCCCAATAGAGCCATGTGGCCGGTAAGGCTGTCGAAGGTTTGGGTGCTGCCGTTGTTGACAAAATTGGAGGTTAAATTCGTAAACGTTGCAGGTGTTGAAGTTCGAATGATTTCCTGTAATTTGATAATGAAAATAAATTTTTTGCAATAACAAAAATATTTTTTTTTGATTTAAAAAATATGGGTCTCTCCATAGTACTATAGTTAATTGGCTCTGATTTTGGATAAAAATGAATAATTGCGGTGTTAAAGGATTTTTTTTTTTTGACTTTTTATACCCTCCACCCTAGTATGGATGGTATATTAATTTTGTCATTCCGTTTTTAACTCATCGAAATATTCATTTCCGACCCTATAAAGTATATATATCCGTCCGTCCGTCTGTTGTAATCACGCTATATTCTGAAGGAATTGAGATAGGGTGCTGAAATTTTGCATAGGGTTGTCTTTTGTCTGCAGACAGGTCACGTTCGAAGATGGGATATATCGGTCCACATTTAGGTATAGCTCCCATAAAAGTGTACCCGCCAAATTTCGATATTTTGGGGTTCTTGAGCGCGTTTTTCAGCCGAATTCCCTGAAGTTTGGTACATTGGGTTCTTATTGGGTATTAAATGTCTCCACAAAAATTATAAGTATAGGTCTGGTAGCCCCCATATAACGGTACCACCCAATTTTCAGTATTTTTGGGGTTTTGATCGTATTTTTCCGCCGACTTACCTGTAATTTAGTATTTTGAATTCTTAATAGGTCCCGAATCTCTCCACAAAAATTATGAATATAGGTCAATTTTTTCGGATAGCCCCGATATAAGGGTACCCCCAATTTTCGGTATTTTGGGGTTCTTGAGTGCGTTTTTAAGCCGAATTCGCTGAAATTTGCTACATTGGGTTCTTATTAGGTACTAAATGTCTCTACAAAAAATTATAAATATAGGTCCACTTTTTCTGGTAGCCCCCATATAACGGTATCTCCAAATTTTCAGTATTTTGGCGGTTTTGATCGTATTTTTCCGCCGAATTGGCTGTAATTTAGGAATTTCAATTCTTAATAAGTACCAAATCTCTTAAAAAAAAAATTATAAATATAGGTCCATTTTTTCGGATATCCCCCATATAAGGGCACCCCCAATTTTCGGTATTTTTAGTTTCTTGAGCCCGCTTTTTAAGTTTGGTTCTAAAACTCTGTTGTAATCTTTTCACCTGCGGAGAATAGCGAGATAACAAATTAGAACGTAAGGTTCGATAATGAACTATAGCCGCATGGCTAGGTCTAGCCACTGTGTGGAGGTTCCACAAGAAGTGGACCGATATTCCCCATCATCGAATTTGAACTAAGTTTGGAAGAAATAATAAGATGGGCCAAGTTTGGATGAAAACTAAAATTTTCTGAAATCGAATTGGTCCAAAGAAGCATAGGGCCTAGAGCCAATATTTCGATGAGGCACATTTTCACCGTGTTAAAGTGTATATACCCTCATTAGCCATTGAAAATTTTCTGAAAATCCACGCCTTTTGGTAGAGCCCTAAAATAATTTTTAAAAAATCCACGCCTTTTGGTAGAGCCCTAAAATAATTTTAAAAAAATCCACGCCTTTTTGTAGAGCCCTAAAATAATTTTTAAAAAATCCACGCCTTTTGGTAGAGCCCTAAAATAATTTTTAAAAAATCCACGTCTTTTGGTAGAGCCCTAAAATAATTTTTAAAAAATCCACGCCTTAAAATAATTTTTAAAAAATCCACGCCTTTTGGTAGAGCCCTAAAATAATTTTTAAAAAATCCACGCCTTTTGGTAGAGCCCTAAAATAATTTTTAAAAAATCCACGCCTTTTGGTTTTTTAGTCCTTGAGAAAAATTCTTTAAAAAATCCACGCCTTTTGGTTTTTTAGTCCTTGAGAAAAATTCTTTAAAAAATCCACGCCTTTTGGTTTTTTCGTCCTAAAAATATTATTTAAAAAATCCACGCCTTTTGGTAGAGCCCTAAAATAATTTTTAAAAAATCCACGCCTTTTGGTAGAGCCCTAAAATAATTTTTAAAAAATCCACGCCTTTTGGTAGAGCCCTAAAATAATTTTTAAAAAATCCACGCCTTTTGGTAGAGCCCTAAAATAATTTTTAAAAAATCCACGCCTTTTGGTAGAGCCCTAAAATAATTTTTAAAAAATCCACGCCTTTTGGTAGAGCCCTAAAATAATTTTTAAAAAATCCACGCCTTTTGGTAGAGCCCTAAAATAATTTTTAAAAAATCCACGCCTTTTGGTAGAGCCCTAAAATAATTTTTAAAAAATCCACGCCTTTTGGTAGAGCCCTAAAATAATTTTTAAAAAATCCACGCCTTTTGGTAGAGCCCTAAAATAATTTTTAAAAAATCCACGCCTTTTGGTAGAGCCCTAAAATAATTTTTAAAAAATCCACGCCTTTTGGTAGAGCCCTAAAATAATTTTTAAAAAATCCACGCCTTTTGGTAGAGCCCTAAAATAATTTTTAAAAAATCCACGCCTTTTGGTAGAGCCCTAAAATAATTTTTAAAAAATCCACGCCTTTTGGTAGAGCCCTAAAATAATTTTTAAAAAATCCACGCCTTTTGGTAGAGCCCTAAAATAATTTTTAAAAAATCCACGCCTTTTGGTAGAGCCCTAAAATAATTTTTAAAAAATCCACGCCTTTTGGTAGAGCCCTAAAATAATTTTTAAAAAATCCACGCCTTTTGGTAGAGCCCTAAAATAATTTTTAAAAAATCCACGCCTTTTGGTAGAGCCCTAAAATAATTTTTAAAAAATCCACGCCTTTTGGTAGAGCCCTAAAATAATTTTTAAAAAATCCACGCCTTTTGGTAGAGCCCTAAAATAATTTTTAAAAAATCCACGCCTTTTGGTAGAGCCCTAAAATAATTTTTAAAAAATCCACGCCTTTTGGTAGAGCCCTAAAATAATTTTTAAAAAATCCACGCCTTTTGGTAGAGCCCTAAAATAATTTTTAAAAAATCCACGCCTTTTGGTAGAGCCCTAAAATAATTTTTAAAAAATCCACGCCTTTTGGTAGAGCCCTAAAATAATTTTTAAAAAATCCACGCCTTTTGGTAGAGCCCTAAAATAATTTTTAAAAAATCCACGCCTTTTGGTAGAGCCCTAAAATAATTTTTAAAAAATCCACGCCTTTTGGTAGAGCCCTAAAATAATTTTTAAAAAATCCACGCCTTTTGGTAGAGCCCTAAAATAATTTTTAAAAAATCCACGCCTTTTGGTAGAGCCCTAAAATAATTTTTAAAAAATCCACGCCTTTTGGTAGAGCCCTAAAATAATTTTTAAAAAATCCACGCCTTTTGGGAATCTATAAAAAATTTTTCTTTAAAAAAATCCACTCCTTTTGGGAATCTCTAAAAAATATTCTTTAAAAAATCCACGCCTTTTGGTAGAGCCCTAAAATAATTTTTAAAAAATCCACGCCTTTTGGTAGAGCCCTAAAATAATTTTTAAAAAATCCACGCCTTTTGGTAGAGCCCTAAAATAATTTTTAAAAAATCCACGCCTTTTGGTAGAGCCCTAAAATAATTTTTAAAAAATCCACGCATTTTGGTAGAGCCCTAAAATAATTTTTAAAAAATCCACGCCTATGGATAGAGCCTTAAAATAATATTTAAAAAAATCCACGCCTATGGATAGAGCCTTAAAATAATTTTTAAAAAAATCGACGCCTATGGATAGAGCCTTAAAATAATTTAAAAAAAATCCACGCCTATGGATAGAGCCTTAAAATAATTAAAAAAAAATCCACGCCTATGGATAGAGCCTTAAAATAATTTAAAAAAAAATCCATGCCTATGGATAGAGCCTTAAAATAATTTTTAAAAAAATCCACGCCTATGGATAGAGCCTTAAAATAATTTTTAAAAAAATCCACGCCTATGGATAGAGCCTTAAAATAATGTTTAAAAAATCCACGCCTTTTGGTAGAGCCTTAAAATAATTTTTAAAAAATCGACGCCTTTTGGTAGAGACTTAAAATAATTTTTAAAAAATCCACGCGTTTTGGTAGAGCATTAAAATAATTTTTAAAAAATCCTCGCCTATGGATAGAGCCTTAAAATAATGTTTTCAAAATCCCCGCCTATCTATAGACCCTTAAAACAATTTCTAAAAAATCCACGCCTATTAAAAAAAAAATAAATAAAAAATAAACAGTCCATAAAAAATTTATAAATATTTCAGTATCATCGATGTGATCTCATCACAAGTTTATTTACCCTGTGGTTAATAGAAAT
>NW_026884435.1:0-56536 GCF_032173495.1 Musca vetustissima | reverse complement strand
TCACGCGTATTAAAAGGTATTTGAAATAATATTTCAAAACTAGTATGGGTCCTTGAAAAAATATTTCATAAAAATGCTTGCCTCGAATGGACCCAAAAACTATTTTGGGTCTTTATGCATTTTAAAGAATTTCTTTAACTCTTCAACGTATTTTATTCCCTTTTTGATGATGCACATATATCAGACATACCTTCGCATAATTACTTAAGTACATAAAACACACATGCACACACACCCTCACAGACATAGATACTCATTATAATCCATAAGTACATTTATCTTTCATCTGATGCGCTTTATATGGGAATATGTGAATGCGGTTTTTGGCTTCGCATTTTCCATGATTTTGGTTGCAATTTGCAACCCGCAACCGACATTGTGGCAAAGGAGGGTGTGTGTGTGTAGGTCTATAGAACTTCTTCTGTTCTCTGACAGTCTTTTGAAATAATTGACATGGCTAAATGGCAAACGAGAGCAAAAAAATCCTCTACAGTTTTGGAAACAAATTCTAAGTTGCATTAGTGTTAAGTAGTCGGTTTGGTCGGAATTTTTAAGATAACTGAACTCAATAAAGAAGATGTAAAGTATTTTAAATAACAAAAAGTATTTGCTTCATTTAATTTTACAGCAAAAATGGCATGGAAGGGAAGTGGGGATAAGGATGAAATATAATCATATTTTATTCAGGACATGTTTTAATGGGTAGTGCACTTCAGGCTTGAGAATATTCCTATATTAAAAAAATTGAAAAATATTAAACAAATCTAGGACCATTGCAGGTCCTTGCAAAATATTAAAAAATCTGGATCTTGGTCTATTGCGGGTCCTTGAAAGGTATGTGAAAAAATATTTTTAAAAAATCCACGCCTAGGTACTTGAAAAATATTTTTTAAAAATCCACGGCTATTGAAAGTACTATACGCCTGGTATGGGTCCATGAAAAATATGTTTAAACCAGTGAGCGGAGCAGTATAGTCGGACGGGGTCGATCATATGATACCCTACACAACTTCCATGGAAATCTAACTTTCTGTGGTTCTATATTTTGAGTTTACTAATATACAGTACAGATTCCCTTCACCGTGGGTTGTGTTGTGATGTTCGGTTTTCAATTGTGGCCTATAGATCGACTCGAAAAACACAAAAATGTTTCCGGTCGAATTCATCCCATCATCCCAATACCGAAAATAATACACGTTGTCCTTGACCATACCTGGATCCTCATGGAAAATTTCAAAGCTATCAGCGCTATATATCCGCCCTCTAGTTTACTAATGGGATACTTAATGATATATGAATACGTAAGCACCTTTAAATATTTAAGTGTAACTCCCACATCCGAGTACATACGACAATATAATTGGTATTAATTTAAAGGTCAACCAGTCCTCTTGGATATACCATCAACTTCTCGGTCTATGTCATTCAGGGGTAAATATATACGCCATAGAATACAAAATTTGTCATCTTTCACACAAAAGTCCGGGTCCATTTGAACCGTTAAATATTTACCGATCTTTATCAAAACATGTAAAAATTCGCGATGTTTGGACTATAATTTCGGTCTCTGGAAATATGAATCGATCTCTACCAAAAACAATATATATTCATTGTAGGGGTGAAGATTGGTCCATAAATGTGGCCTGTATCGTGTTTACAAATTATAATGGACCGACGGAAAGACGGACTGACACACATGTCTAGATCGACTCGGCTAGTCGAGATATGACGATCGATATACTTAAATGTAGGTCTACGACCAATATTTCGCGGCGTTACAAACTCTTGGGGCTACACAAAGCTATAATGTCCTGATACCATAGTTGTGTAGGGTATAAAAATCCAAGCCTATGGCAGGTCTATAAAAATTATATTTAAACAATCCAAATCTATGGCAGACCTTTGAAAAACATCCCGTATATTCCCTTATGGTCTTTTGCCAACTTGAATTTAATCCCTCCTCAAGTAGGTTACTGGAATGGTTACACTTATCTAACAAACAACCGATTTCATTGATTCCAAGACTAACCCCACAGCAAAACAAAGACGACTTGAAATTTATTGACAAAATCATGTTTCCTATTTGGCTGGTTGCTTGCCTTCAACATTTGATTCGTTTGGTTTGGTTCGGTTCGGTTTATTGCCAAAAACAAAAGAAAAAAGCCCAGAAGCAGTTCCACAAGCCAGACAATTGCACGCACCACTTACATAATGTGTGGAATGTACTTGAAGGCAAACAACAGCAACAACCAAACACATTTGTTAAAGTACCATGGAAAAAACGAACCAAGTTCCAAGCCAGACCAATGGATAGTTTGGCTCTAGTTGTTCTCCAAGTACATTAGCGCCATGGTTGACAGAGGATTGGATTTATGTGAGTGTGCGTGTGTGTCTGCCTTATTTTGATTTCATTGCTGTTTTTGTTGCTGGCAGTGTCTTCTTTTGCGTGTCAATTGTCAATATTTTTCCATTTTTTTGCTTTTCAGTTTTCCACCTCTAACCGCCGCATTAGAAAAATTGGTATTGGTATGAAAATAAAGTTTAATTACATAGCAAAAAATATACATAAATATTTGCTAATACGTGTATTGGCCAAGTAAATGTCATTGCGAGTGTGTATGTATGTGTGTGTGTGCGTGAAAGACATTGTCTCCCTGCTAAGAATTGGATTTTACGATTTAATTGTTGCTGCAAAGAGGCGTGCCGCCATCCTCTACCTCCAATGAATGGCTTAGATACATAAAATACGACGACGATGATGATGGTAATTACATGCCAAACAGGACACCAACACACATACACACACACACAAAGTATCCTTTGAATGTGGTTAGAAAAAAATTTACGATTGTAAAATAACAGATAACCGGATAGAGTGTGTAAAACATGCCCTTCAGCGATCAGGTGGTGCTGGTGCAATTTTAAATGTCCTTCTTTAAGATTTATATGGGTGGTCACTGAGGTCATCTATTGGAAAAAATTATATATTTAAAAAATCCAAGTTTTTTATAATTATTCAAAAAAAAAAAAAAAAATATTTATACCCTTCATCACACTGTGGTATAGGCTATTATGTCTTTGTGCATATGTTTGTAACAGGCAAAAGGAAACGAAATTTGAAAATAAAATTTGGCATAGGTCACTTATTTGGCCCAAAGACGAACTTTATTGAAATTGGGAAAAATCGGTTCAGATTTACATATTGCTCCCATATATATTTTCGTTCGATTTAAGGTAAATGGTGCACCAAGTACCTATATATCCTTCGATTTCCATGAAATTTGGCATAGCGTTCTGAATTAAGTGTAGAATGATGTGTGTGAAATGTCGTGAAAATCGGTTCAGATTTAAATACAGCGCCCATATATATCTTCGTCCGGTTTACGTTAAATGGTGCACAAAGTACCTATATATCCTTCGATATCCATGAAATTTGGCATAGCATTCTGAATTGAGTCTAGAACAATGTGTGTTAAATTTCGTGAAAATCGGTTCAGATTTAGATATAGCTCCCATATATATTGTCGTCCGATTTTAGTTAAATGGTGTACCAATGTCCCTATATTTCCTTGATTTGCACGAAATTTGGCACAGCGTACTGAATTGGGTCTAGAATGATATGTGGTAAGTTTCGGGAAAATCAGTTCAGATTTCGATATAGCTCCCACATATACATATATATTCGTACGATTTTACATAAATGGTGCATCAAACTCTTAATGCTTTGTCCGATTAACACGACGTATCACATTGAGACTTGAATGACGTATTCGGTTTTGTTGAAATTGGTGCAGATACAGCCATAGCTTCCATATGTATTTCGAACGGGTGTCTGATGGAGATTACATTTTTAACAGTGCGGCGTACCGAATAGCATGTATCAATTTTTCTATAAATCATTTGCCATAAATTTGTCCCATGGTACGCAGACGACTCTAAATCTGCCCGAATGAAATTCAATTTATCATAGATTGTACAAAGACATGAGTATGTTCCTTCAAGGGAACACTGACATGCAATTGTAAGGATACATATGTACAATATACCCAAAGTGGTGAAAGTATAATATAGTCGGCCCAGTCCGACTTTACTACTTTCCTTACTGGTTAAAAAATACTCCACTTTAATGGGCCCTTGTGTAAATATTTTTGAAAATCAACGCCTCTGAGAGAGGTATTTTTAAAAGTCCCTGCCGGAGGACCTTTTTGTAAATATTTTCTAAACAGCCTTCAAAAAATGTATTTTTATAAAATTCACGTTTTTGATATGATAAAAAAAAGTCTAGCCTTTGATAAGCTAGAAGGTTTTGAAAAGACATTTTAGAAAATCACACCTTTTAGAAGTCTCCAAAAAATAAAAATAAAAAACCAAGCGTTTAATAGATTCTTGATAAAATATTTTTTAAAAAATCCACGCCTTTGATCCATAGGTCCTTAAAAACATATATTTCCAAAAATCCATGCATTCAATGGGTCATTGAAATTTTTTTTTAAAAATTTTCAAGTCTTTGATAGGCTCTGGAAAAAAATATTTCTAAAAATCCACACCTTTGATAGGCACTAAAAAATACTTTTTAAAAAATCAACGATTTTAATTATTCTTAAAAAAAAACATTTTAAAAAATCCACGTCTTTTATATGTCCTTGAAACGTTATTAAAAAAATCGTCTCCTTTGAAAAAATATTCTTTATAACTCAAGGCTTTGAAAAATATACCTTCTATTGTCGTTACAACCTAATGTCCATATTCACTTGTTGACTTATATTCAAATAAGTTTTTTTCTTCGCCTTTTTTTCTCCGAAGTATTTAGCGGTAAAGATATATATGGCGAATCAAGAATACCTTTAATTATAATTAAAAATTCCATAGACTTCTAACTTTGTCAAAGCAATGTACGCGTATGTATGTGTGTTGATATTTTTGTTGTTTCTCCTGTGGCATGTGCCAGTCAAGGAGTCCTCAACATTGTAGATGGCTTTTGCAGAAAGTCCACAGTGAATGGTTGGTTGTGCCGGAGAAGTTGTAATAAAAAAACTACAGTCACAACAACAACAATTGTCACCTACAATAATGCTGGTGTTGCTGTTGCTGTTGTTGTTTTTGTATTTTCGTTTATTGACCTCACCCAGGCATTGAATGGCGGCAATGGCAGGGCTGGTAGGCAGAGACATACAAAACATTTACGAGAAGAAGAGAATCGCATTGTGGTGATGTTTTCACTTATTAACGCGGCTCTTATTGTTGTTGTTGTTATTGTTGGTGGTGTTATGCTGCAGTTGTGCTGCTTTTTTGCTTATATTTTAATATGCAGCAATTTTTTTTACACAGCCACACAAACACTGGCCTTATTGAAACTTCTTTGACCACTGAAAATGTCCCTGTCAGCAGAAAAGTAATTAAAAAACGACGATGACCACGACGAAGCAGTGGAAGTATCGTAAGGAAAGTGATATTACCTATAAACATACTTATTCATGCAGTAGCATTGTGTCTTGTGTATGTGGGTGTGTGTGTGTGTACAGTTCGCCTGAACTAATTTAGCGACAAATTATTATTGGCGGAATGGTTTTAATGCAGCTACTGTGGAGCGTTTTCAAAAGAAATCCCAAAGGAAGCACAGGCGGAATTCTGGTGAAGTGATTTATGTTTTCTAATGAAAATTTCAGCAGAGATTCGAAACAAAGCATATGTTTGATTTATGTTGGAAATTGATATTGATTTTCCGGATTGAATAATTTGCAGGGCAGATGTAAGGCGTTGAAGTATTTGAAATTATGAGAGGTCTTTGAAAAAATATTTTTTTTAATAATTTTAAATTCACACCTTTAATAGTTCCATGGAATATTATATATATATATATATATATATATATAGGAGCTTTATCCAAATCTGATCCGGTTTCAAAACTTTCCACACGCTAGTTTATATAAACTTCAGGACGTTGTGTAAAATTTTGTGTCAATCGGCCTACCTTTGGGTCTTTGGTGAACCATTTAGGACCTATATCTAAATCTGAACCGATTTTCACGAAACTTAACACACATCATTCTAGACCTAATTCAGTACACTATACCAAATTTCGTGCAAATTGAAAGGTACATAGGGTCTTTGGTACACCATTTACATTAAATTGGACGAAAATATATGTGGGAGCTATATCTAAATCTGTACCGATTTTCAGGAAACTTAACACACATCATTCTAGACCTAATTCAGTACACTATACCGAATTTCGTACAAATCGAAAGATATATACTGATCTTGGTACACCATTTACATAAAATCGGACGAAAATATATATGGGAGCTATATCTAAATTTGGACCGATTTTTAGGAAACTTAACACATCATTCTAGACCTAATTCATTCCGCTGTGCCAAATTTCGTACAAATCGAAAGATATATGGGAATCTTGGTACACCATTTACATAAAATCGGACGAAAATATATATGGGAGCTATATCAAAATCTGGACCGATTTTCAGGAAACTTAACACACATTATTCTAGATCTAATTCATTACGCTATGCCAAATTTCATGCAAATCGAAAGATATATAGGAACTTTGGTACACCATTTACATTAAATCGGACGAAAATATATATGGGAGCTATATCTAAATCTGTACCGATTTTCAGGAAACTTAACACACATCATTCTAGACCTAATACATTACGCTATGTCAAATTTCATGCAAATCGAAAGATATATAGGGACTTTGGTACACCATTTACATTAAATCGGAAGAAAATATATATGGGAGCTATATCTAAATCTGAACCGATTTTTCCCAATTTCAATAGGGTTCGTCTATGGGCCAAATAAGTGACCTATGCCAAATTTCATCCAATTCGGATCATAAATGCGACTTGTTCTTTGTTTATAATTTAATATGGACAGACAGACAGACAGACGGACGGAAATGCAATATATTGACTTAAAAAGTGATTCTATGCATATTCTCAAAAGGAACCATGCGTCTATCTCGTTTCTTTTTGCCTGTTACAAGCATATGCACAAAGACATAATACCCTGTACCACAGTGTGGTGAAGGGTATAAAAATTCACGCCTATTAAAGGTCTATGACAATGATAAGTCCTTAAAAAATATTGCAAAACCTCCTTATTGAAGAAAAATATGAAGGATATATCTCCCTAAACCATTTTTAATCCCCTCTGAATCCTCCTTAAAAAATCATCCTCTCCCCAATTCGACCCCATCTAATGTCTAATATGTATTTATGCATTAGCAAAATCCCCCAACTCTTTTGAATGACAAACAAAAGATAGAAAATATAAAGTAGCAAGGGGGAGATGGATGGATAGATGGTGGGGAACAACAATTCCTGTTGTCAACACTCCTTTAACACACTCACATAGAAATTACATGCATTTACACACACATACACACTCACACATAGATAGAGCATAAAATGGCACGATTACTTCCTTTTCAAAAACTCGACTTCAATGAAGTGAATGTGTGTGTGTGTGTGTGTGTGGGCAAGTATATGTGTGTATGTGTATGTGAGAGTTGCATGATTATTGACACATGTCATATTCCCAGGAAATATCATGATATTCATCTGCACGAATAATAAACACAGCTCATATGTAACTCACACTCAGACCCTAGGATAACCGGCCATTCGAACCACCGACCGACCGGCAGCTAGCCTACTTGACTGAACGTCCATCTGCTCTTATGTTATTATATTCTTCAAAGTAAAGGGAAAAATCTCAAAAGTCCTTTGTGGCGTTGTCCATTATAATCCCATTTGGCATAATAAGTAGCATATGCAGGGTATGGCATGCCATGATTTCTGAACTCTGAGATGCGGGATTTTTTCTTCTTCTGTTTGTGTGTTCAAGTGGTTAATACGACCACTCCAAAGGGAGAATTTACTTACCTCGTTCTTTTCGGTATTCTCTGTACTCTCTGTGTGTGTATTTTGTAGACCCGAAAGGATATTAAACAGGATTTACTTTGAAGCGAAGTTCAAAGAAGGCGGCAGTTTTTTTCATTCAGTTTTCGAAAAAAAGGGCGGCAACTTTTGATATTTTGTTGTTATTGTTTTTCTCAGTGTACAGGAAATTTGTTTTTTTTGCTTCTTCTATTTATGGAACACAAAGTCCTTTCGTTGAGTCCTTATTTTTTTTTTTATTTGTATTTTTTTCTTTTCCTCAAATTTTTTATTTTAAGTTTTTCCTTTAATATTTTCTTCTGTTTTCACCAACAAAATTTTTCCCGGTTTCTGTGTGAGCATCAAAATAAAAAAAATCAAGTTCTCTATCTATTCGTTGACACCCTTACTGACTGACTGACTCGCTTGTTAGCTGGCTGGCTGGCAAGTGCATGAGAAAAGTCAACGGCATGAAGGAGTTGCAGGCACAAACTCACTTGCTGGCTGGCTGACTGCCACACTAATGATGATGTTGTTGTTGTGGCTGTTGATGATAATGCTGCTGCGGATATGGATGCTGGCTGATACTGTTGCTGATGCTGGATAATAGTTGCCCAGCTCACTCGGTTTGCCGGTGGGAAAAATCAAGAGATGCTACTCTTGATGCTGATGATGCTGTGGCTGGCTGGCTTAAAATGGTCTCACACACCCACCCAGGCTATACACACACACACAAATGAATGCACACACACACATACACATAAACACAACTTCATACACAAATCACCGACAAACATAACCTACCCCAATCAGAGGAAAATCAACAACAAAACACAGCCGGCAAAATTAGAGTACTTTTGAATGGTTCGTTTTCGGTTCGTTCTCACATAAATTGAAACTAATTTTCCAATTTTTTTTATTATTGCATAAATTTTGTGTTCGTTTGAAAATTTCTCTAGATTTTCTTTTGCAAAATTTTCCACAACTTGTTTATTTAATTTTTTTTTCTTCAAGGAATATTCAGTTTCTTTCCAACAAAAATCCCGTTTTAACCGAACTTTATTTTCCACAAAAAATGATCCGCCACCACCGTCCTTAGTGTTCAACGCGACTGTTTTCCACTCTCGATGTGTGCCGACTATTCTGTTGAAGGTATACAACACCAATGATATGAATTTTATCCAGGTATGCTTTTCTATGCAGCGGCATTCGGCATTCGTTTGAGGTTCGGTTGTGCGGTGCTGAGGCGGCGACTCCTCGAACTGTAACCGCTTGATGATGTTGTACGACGCAAAGTAATTTTAAAGCTTTTGGCTATAGTTTTACGGCTTTATTTGCCTAATGGCACTGTGTACGGGGGTACAGTAATATAACAGTAAAGCTATATCAACAACAGAGACCTTAGGAGTCGGCAGACATTTCCTGTAAATTGAAGTAGTACGAATACCCGGTTGTAGCTCCTAATGTTATGTGGATTCAAGCTTTTAAAATGCTCACTGTAATGTTAGGGCTACGAGTTTTTCATGTTGGACCAAAGCTTTTTTCAATACAAAAAAGCTTTTTTTCAGAAGGTAGTAGGGTCAAAAACCATGAACCATTAACAAAATACAGTGGGAACTGATTACAGAGCACTAAATTAAAAAAAAAAATATTTTATACGGTCATACAAATTTTTAAGGAAAAAAATTAAATATGTTTGAGGGCATATCAAAGGTCCTTAATCATATTTTAAACCAGTAAGGAAAAACAAAAATCAGTAAATTAATTGTATGTCAATGTTCCCTCGAAGGAACATATTCATGTCTAAAAAATTTAATTCGCGCAGATTTAAAAAAATTTATGGAAATGATTTATAGCTATTCGGTATGCCGCACTGTTAAAAATGTATTCTCAATCAAACACTGTTCGAAATACATATGAAAGCTATGGCTGGATCTGCACCAATTTCAACAAAGCCCAATAACGTCATTCAAGACTCAATTTGATACTTTGTGCACAATTTCGTGTTAATCGGACAAACATTTATGTAAAATCGGACGAAAATATATATGTGAGCTATATCTAAATCTGAACGGATTTTCACGAAACTTAACACGCATCATTCTAGACTCAATTCAGTACGATATGCCAAATTTCGTGCAAATCGAAAAATATATTCGGACTTTTGTGCACCTTACCTTAAATCGGACGAAAATATATATGGGAGATATAACTAAATCTGAACAGATCTTCACTAAACTTAACACACATCATTCTAGGCTTAATTCAGTACGTTGTGCGAAATTTCGTGCACATTGAAAGATATTTAGGGACTTTGGTACACCATTTACATTAAATCGGACGAAAATATATATGGGAGCTATATCAAAATCTGAACCGATTTTCAGGAAACCTAGCACACATCCATCTAGGCTTAATTTAGTACGATTTGCCAAATTTCGTGCAAATCGAAAGATATATAGGGACTTTGGTACACCATTTACCTTAAATCGGACAAAAATATATATGGGAGCTATATCTAAATCTGAACCGATTTTTAGGAAACTTATCACACATTATTCTACACTCAATTCAGTACCATATACCAAATTTCGTGCAAATCGATAGATTTATAGGGACATTGGTGCACCATTTACATTAAATCGGACGAAAATATATATGGGAGCTATATCTTAATCTGAACCAATTTTCACGAAACGTATCACACATTATTCTACACTCAATTCAGTACCCTATACCAAATTTCGTTCACATCGATAGATATATAGGGACTTTGGTGCACTATTTACCTTAAATCGGACGTAAATATATATGGGAGCTATATCTAAATCTAAACCCATTTTCACGAAACTTATCACACATCATTCTAGACTAAATTCAGTATGCTGTGCCAAATTTTGTACAAATCTAGAGGTATATAGGCACTTTGGTGCACCATTTACCTTAAATCGGACGAAAATATATATGGGAGCAATATATAAATCTGAACCGATTTTCACGAAACTTAACACCCGTCATTCTAGGCTTAATTCAGTACGCTGTGCAAAATTTCGTGCAAATCGAAAGATATATAGGGACATTGGTGAACCATTTACATTAAATCGGACGAAAATATATATGGGAGCTGTATCTAAATCTGAATCAATTTCAATGAAAAATAACACACATCATTCTAGGATTAATTTAGTACGATGTGTTAAATTTCGTGCATATCGAAAGATATATATGGACTTTGGTGCACCATTTTCCTTATATCAGACGAAAATATATATGGGAGATATATATAAATCTGAACCGATTTTCACGAAACTTAACACACCTTATTCTAGGCTTAATTCAGTACGCTGTGCAAAATTTCGTGCAAATCGAATGATATTTAGGAACTTTGGTACACCATTTACATTAAATCGGACGAAAATATATATGGGAGCTATATCTAAATCTGAAGGATTTTCGGGAAACTTAACAAATATTCTAGACCTAATTCAGTTCGCTGTGCAAATTTCGTTCAAATCGATATATAGAAAGGTGCCCATTTACATTAAATCGGACGAAAATATATATATATCTAAATCTGAACTTTTTTTCCAAAATCCACGCCTTTGGCCAAATTTCATCCAAATAATAAAAATGCGACCTTCATTGTTTACAATTTAACATGGACAGAAAAATCCACGCCTTTGAAAGGTCCCATATTCTCAAAAATTCTATGCATATTCTTTTTAAAAATCGACGCCTTTGAATCGGGACAGGGTCTTTGAAATATTCTTTTTAAAAATCCACGCCTTTGAAAGGTCCCTTAAAAATATTTGTTTTTAAAAATCCACGCCTTTGAAAGGTCCCTTGAAAATATTCTTTTTAAAAATCCACGCCTTTGAAAGGTCCCTTAAAAATATTCTTTTTAAAAATCCACGCCTTTGAAAGGTCCCTTAAAAATATTATTTTTAAAAATCGACGTCTTTGAAAGGTCCCTTAAAAAAATTATTTTTAAAAATCGACGTCTTTGAAAGGTCCCTTAAAAATATTCTTTTTAAAAATCCACGCCTTTGAAAGGTCCCTTAAAAATATTATTTTTAAAAATCGACGCCTTTGAAAGGTCCCTTAAAAATATTTTTTGAAAAATTCACGCCTTTCAAAGGTCCCTTAAAAATATTCTATTTAAAAATCGACGCCTTTGAAAGGTCCCTTAAAAATATTCTATTTAAAAATCGACGCCTTTGAAAGGTCCCTTAAAAATATTCGTTTTAAAAATCGACGTCTTTGAAAGGTCCCTTAAAAATATTATTTTTAAAAATCGACGTCTTTGAAAGGTCCCTTAAAAATATTTTTTGAAAAATTCACGCCTTTCAAAGGTCCCTTAAAAATATTCTTTTTAAAAATCCACGCCTGTGAAAGGACCCTTAAAAAATATTTTTTTTTAATCCACGCCTTTGAAGGTTCCCATACAAAATATATTTTTTTACAAACCTAATATAGGTCCTTAAATTATATTTTTTTTAATTCCAAAATTCAAACACATAAATATTTTTTTTCTTTTTTGTTATTTGGTGTATTTATACCCCAAATAGGTAAACACTTTATTTCGATATAACACTTGTTTCCTTTTTAAATAATTTTCAAAACATTAATTGATAATCAATCCTTCATAATTGTCATTACATCATGAAAGTACGATATACAGGTGTAATAATATAATATAGATAAATTTAAGTATATAATTTAATGTATATACATATACGTTTGGTATTTGGTATATACAACAATACATATATGTATAAATTTATATATAATTATAATTCTGTTAACTAAATAACTAATAATAACCTAAGACAAAAAATAATAAAATGCTTATTGTTTTTTCTTTCAGGGTAGACGACTTAGAAGATATTAAAATGTAAGTATGTATGATTATGCATGAATTATTATAATTAAAAAAAGGAACCGGTGAATTACTACAATATATAATAATTAAAAATAAAAACCTATAAAAAATAATAATAATTAATAATGAACAAAGCTAAAAAAATAATACACATTTTTTCAAATAATAATTATAGTAGTAGTAAACTAATTTTTTAAAAAAAGAAGTGATGATATATAAAATTAAGTAACGACATGATGCTTTGTTTTTTTTTAATTTTTTTTGTTTTATGTTTTTCTTTGATGTCTTCTAAATACAAATAATTAAGATTTCGAGTTAATCACAGGAATATCAATCATAAAAAAATCATTGATGAAAATACGAAACTTGAGTGCGAATATTTTTGTTGTGATTTTCAAAAATTCCTATTTAGGAGATGAGTTTGGGGGTTTTGTATGTAAAGTGGCGGCGATGGAGATCTATTTCTATGGAAATAAAATAAACAAAATTAAATTATTGGACTATTTGAAACTCATTTGGATAAAGAGTGTATATATATACGTACTCATATTGTGAATCATAAAAATTACACATATACACTTATGATCTTAAATATATTTAAGTAAGATTTGGTTTTTCTTTTCGCATAAATATTATTAAGTTGTATTATTGTCATTATCAGGATTAAGTTTTTTAGCTTAATATCTCGGGGGTCAACACTGGTATAGTTTTCAATATATGGCTTTGGAATATTAAGAACAAAATTCTATTGGAAGTAAGCTACAAAAAGGGGACGGATATCCATTAAGGAAATTCATTTGTGTTATGGTTACCCTCCTCCCTTTTTTTCTATTGTGGGAACTTGGAAGTATTCTAAGTTGTTATCTTTTTAACTAGAAAACGAAATGCCTCTTTTTATGATTCGAGTTTGGAAACTAAAGCTTTAAACCATTATCGATTTTTTTCCATATAGGAATTAATACAATAACTATGTGGAATTTACATATATTAGCAAGGTAAGGAGCGGATATAAGGTCATTAGATGATTATAATTGAAATGTATTTTAGAAATCCTCTTACAATCTTCAGTCAATCTAAACGACTGAAAAGGAATTTCAATTCAAAGGAATTTCAATTCAAATCCTTTGATTCCAACTTCCTTATATCCGTCATCTTCTTCTTTTATATATGTAGAAAAAATATCTTTAAAAGAAACTCCTAATGCAAATAAATATTTTTTTTTAAATTAAAAAAAGAGATTCCATTAACCGCTACTTTCAGGTATACTACTTGTATATATCTTCTATATATATTACTATATATATAGAATCTAAGTCTTTAAAGGCCGGGACGGCTGTGATCATCGGGACCGCTGCTGCTACTGGCTTCCGAAGGCATGGGACTTGCGGTGGCACTGCGATCATAACCGGTTTTGATGTCCTGAGTGATGAGTTCCTATAAAAAAGTAGTTTACAATTAATATCAAATTTCATTCCATTCCACTTCCTCCCGTTCCACTCACCTCATCCGCCTCAGTATTCTTAACCACAGCCTCCGTGGTTAGATCTTCAGTGTTTTGTGTCTTTTCAGCCCATTCCTTCAGATACTCCACAATATTGTGATGACCGAAATTCTCCGCCTCATCAATGGGCATATTACCCCAACGATCCTTGGGATTGTGTGGAACATGACACTGTTCCAGCAGGAAGCGTACACAATCCAAGTGACCCTCAGAGGCAGCTAAATGCAATGCGGTGCGACCATCATAATCAGCCAATGTAATATCCATACCGGATAGACGATGTCTACGCAAGGCGGTGACATCACCACTCGCTGCAGAGAACAGCAAATTGACAATCGACAAACCTTTGGTCTCGTAGCGATGTTTGCGTGGATCCTTCTTATTGGTGGCATGTTTCAAATTATCATAACGATGGAAATTGAAAACATTCACCAATTCTTCACAGAATTGTACACCACGCACACTGTTGCCCAATTGATCCAATGGTGGTGACCAGGTGAAAATGCCCATAACATTGGGTATCACCAACATCATACCACCACTGACTCCAGACTTGGCCGGTAAGCCTACTTTGAAGGCAAATTGACCCGAATAGTCGTAGGTACCACATGAATGCATAATTGACAGGACATCTCGCACCACCTCGGGGCGGAAGATTTTCTCTTCGGTGGTGGGGCAAATGCCACCATTAGCCAAAGTGGCGGCTATAACAGACATAGCTTCGCAGGTGGTTTCCATGGAGCAGCACTGTAATGAAAGGACATTTATGAATATTTTTTCAATATTTTTAAATTTTTTGTCTCGTTGACCCTTACCTGGAAATAGAAATCCATAACCTCTTTCAAATTTGTACGTTTCGGATAGCATTTATTTTCACGCATATAAAAGCCCAAGGCATAATTACGATCGGCAGCTTCACGTTCCGACAGGAATACAGCATTATTGAAACCAATATTCTCACCGCCCGACAAACGTTTAAACCAATTCATGACATAATCGAATTTTTCAGCCATGGTCATTTCGGGTTTGATGAGGGCGTGTATCAGGGAGCAGGTTAGTATGGCACCAGCATTGATCATGGGATTGTGGGGTTTGTCTGCAGAAGAATAAAAACAACAAAAATTAAAAATCAACATTTGATTTTATATACCGAAGGCCTCCCATATGCAGAAGGCCTGCAATGGGTCCTCATTTTTTGCTACTATTTTTTTTTTAATTTTAATAAAAATATGTCCGAATACTTACTATTATAATCCAACACCAATTCATTGAAATTCCGACCACTTGGTTCCTGGCCAACATACGAGTGCACCACATTGGGACCCAATTTTTCCAAGGCAATGGCATAGGTCAAAGGTTTGCTATGTTGTTGTAAAAGAAATTATAAAGTAAAATTTGTTGCAATTAATAAGAGAACAGACCTTTCTTCACAGATAGAGAGAGTGACAGACAGTGACACTGACAATAAATGTTTGGCATAACAAACATTCAGGTGTGTGTGTGTGTGTGAATTCAGCGGGAATTCACTTGAATGAACGAACGAACAGATGGTTGGATGGAACAGTCAATGGTGGGTGGATGGATGGATGGCTAGGGGGTGGTCTAATCAAACCGACCCCCTTTTTTCACACACTGGGTGGGTACGTCGTAACAACAACCACACACCACAGCATCGTGCACCCTCCTCCTCTTCACACACAGCCAGAGGTGACCAAGCGTTTTTTTTTTCAATGCAATGCAAACCACCAAGCAGGCCATCGTCTTTCTTTCTATCTTTCAAAAGAAGAAGAAGAAATTCGTTCAACTGGCTCGCCGCTGCTCTGGTCACGACGACTCTCACGAGGTGTTTGAACAATCACAACTGCAATAAGTCACATTAGATTTTTTTTGGTTCTTCATACAAAGAAAAAACATAATTTAGAAACCAGAAAATCGGCAAATTTATTCACCAACCTGACAGGACTTCAATTCGACGATGACAAATGAATGAAAATGTATTCCAATACTAAATAATTACCTGCATGATTGCAATGTGAAGGGTACTTCGACATCACCAATGGAATAACGTTGGCCATCGATGGTACAAATACTGACACCCCATGATTCGGGGCTATAGCGTGCCAATTGGGGGATATAATCGGCTACCTTGCCATCGGTGTTGCTTTTACACTTCCAATAGATATCCTCGACATCTTTGACGAAGCCCACGAAATCGGGTATGACAAATTGTTGGCGGAAAGCTTTGGCAATCAAGACAATGTTTTGGGCTACCACACTGCAAAAAAATGAAAGAGATTTTGTACAAAATTCAATTTTAAAAAAATGAAAAATAAAATCTTCAACTTACGCCTTAAATGTTTCACGATTCAAATTCTGTGTCTCAGCCGATGATCCCGATTCATAGTTGGATAGCTTATGTACCTTCTTGAGATTTTCCATAAGCTCCTTGATACGTGGATCGCTGCGTCTTATACCAGTGGTCTTGAGAGCGGCCAAGAATTTTCCCATCGATATAAGGCCGGTCTCCTCATTGTAGAACATATCGAAGAGAACATCTTCGGCATTGCGTTGCTCTTGTTCACGATGACTGTACGAAGAGAGGAAGAGAGAGAGAAAAAAGGATAACGAATCATGATTAGTTATTAATTTCATAGAGATTCATAGTGAACACACACATAAATAGACATAGATATAATGAACCTAATTAAGCATGCTATACAAAATTTACATATTTACAAAAACTATAAAAAATTTAAAATAAATTAATAAACATAATTTAGAAAAAAATAAGAAGATCTCAAAGAGACATAGAGACCTCATGTGGGTCTATAAATATTGGCATCTCTAAGGTCTTTTGGGAACAAAAGACCTCTGAGGATCTGCTATGGGCAGATGAAAGCAGAGGATCTGGTGTGGATAGTAGATCTCTGAGAAACTGCTATGGACAGAAGGACCTCTAAGAGTCTTCTATGACCGAATACCTTGTATAAGTCTTCTATCAAAAAAAGACCTTTCTGTATAGGTAATAGACTCCCTGAGGGAAATAAAAATAGGAAAAACATTTGGGCGCCAAATAAAATATGATGTTAATTTAAATTTCAATTAAAGGGGACAGGTTCTAATATTTTAAAGATTTTTTTGTGTACCATTGTGCGTATAACTGATGTTATTATGCATACGCCACAAATAATTATTATTTTTGAAGTACAGGTCGTATTAATAATGAAGGTAAGTATAAGCCATCAATATAAAATGTTCTCCAAGGTATAAACGTTATTTTAAATCCAATTCTGGCTACCGAAGAAAAACGTCCTGAATTGTTTTGTTATAGGATAGAATACCTCCTGAGGGTCATCTACAGATAGAACACCTTCTGATCTTCTTTAAATAGAACACCCCCTAAGGTTCTAAATATCTATATAAGGCCTCCTGGGTGCAAAAAAAAATTAAAGCGTATTTAATTTTAAATGGAAGGGGACAAGTTCTAATATTTTAAGATTATTTTGTGCCATTGTGCGTATAACTGATGTCATTAAGTATACGCCACAGATTATTATTATTTTTGAAGTACAGGTCGTATAAATAATGACGGTATGTATACGCCATCAATATAAAATGTTCCCCAAGATATAGACGTTATTTTAAATACAATTATAGCTACCGAAGACTTAAAAAAATTACATTTGGGCGCCAAAAAAATTTAATGCGTGTTTGATTTTCAACTGAAGGGGACAGATTCTAATATTTTAAGATTTTTTGTACCATTGTGCGTATAACTGTTGGCATTATGTATACCTACGCCACAACTGATTATTGTGGTTGTATTACAGGCCGTATAATTAATGACGGTACGTATACGCCATACGTTAACCAAAAAATGTTACCCAATGCGTGCACGTACGCATTTAAACCATGTTTCTCTATTTAGAAAATCTTCTGAGAGAATTTTACAAATTGAAGTACACTTGAGCAACCTCCTGAGTGTATTCCTGACAGAAGACCTCCTCAGACACTTCTACAAATAGAAGCGTCCTAAAATTCCTTATTTAAAAAGAATATCATATGAGACTCTATATTAATGTTATACTATGGGTCTTCTGAAGGCGTTTTAGAAATATAAGAACTTATATATGACCTACAGAGGGTCCTCTTTCTATGTCAAATGTTTTTTTTATTTAATTTAATTTATTTTTTTGTCACAGTTGATTTGATATCCTTTGTATTTTTGAACATTTCTTCATCAGGATTTGTCTTTTCTATTTTTCTTTCACTTTTCTTTCTCAGATTTCTTATTTTTTCACTGATCTCTTCATGCTTATTACCGGTTAACAATGGGTAGACACCTCAAACAATAATAATCAATCATGATTGATTCACGAATGGCAAATTCCATAACTTTATATTCACAAAAAATATAGATGTTGTCCCGATATATCCTTGATGTCGTTAGGATAGTTTTTTTATAACACTTTTCTCGACTAGTAACCGCCTTCAAAGACTTTCGCCAACTGACGATAAATTCTCCGACTTCCATCATATATTAACACATCTGACAGCCGTTAGTTTTCGTCAGCAAATCAATTAAAGACAATTTTGTTTAGAATTTTTTGCAGATTGATTTCCAATCAAAGAAATGGCTAGCAATTATTAGCAGAAATAAAATAAATATAAGAAAAAGGCGTCTAAATAAAGAAATACAAATCAATGTATGCGGTCTTAATTGATCGTTGTCGTCGTGATTGACAATAAAAGGGCGCGAACGACAAGCGA
Organism: Musca vetustissima; assembly: GCF_032173495.1. Classification (NCBI taxonomy): domain Eukaryota; kingdom Metazoa; phylum Arthropoda; class Insecta; order Diptera; family Muscidae; genus Musca; species Musca vetustissima. The sequence continues at coordinate 37,479 of NW_026884435.1, read as the reverse complement.
AATGCCAGCGCGACAGATGTGACCTGAATTGTGGTGAAGAATAAAATTATTGAAACATTTTTGATAAATTGTGTATGGGAATATATATGACCATAACATTGGAATCAGGGGGGTAGTTGGACTATTTTCATAGAAGTGAATGACATTTATTGGTAAAGGGAGAATATTAGGAAAAAAAGAAATTTAAAGTAACAGAATACAAAAACAATCTCTTATATTGATTTGTTAGCAAACAAATTCGGCTAAAAATAACTATAATTTTGAATAATAAAAATATCATTTTAGAGATTTTCAATAAATATGTTTTAAAATCTTTATAAACAAGTTTAATATTGGCTAATAAAAAAATGTTCCCTAAATATATAATAATTTCTAAAATTTCTATTCAATTTATGAATTAAGTGTCCATTTTTTTTTCAATTTTATATTTTATAAATTTCTTAATTTTCTCCCAAATATTCCCAATATCTATTTAATTGTATTCTAAATTTAGCACAACAAAGTGACAGCAGTCATTCAACAACAACATTTTCTAAATCAAATTAAATGTTTGTTCGAACATCGACTACACATTTTTTTTGATTTTTGAAAATCTTCCGTTCAAAGTTCAAACGTTGTGACAAAAAAAAAACATATTTTTCTGTTCAGACATCTTAATTGAGCAAAGAGACAAGAATTTTAATATGTTAATATTAGAAAAAAAATGTAATAGGGTGGAACGGACAATGTCCAAACAAAAATATAAATAGAAAAAAACATTTGGGCGCCAAAAAAAAATTAATTTTCAATGAAAGAGGACAACTTCCACTATATCGATTTAAGTTTGTTTTATTTCTATGTACCATTGTGCGTATAACTGATGTCAGTGTGTATATGCCACAAATAATTATTATCGTTGTAGTGCAGGTCGTATAAGTAATGACGGTACGTATACGACATCGATAAAAAATTGTCTCCAATATATCGACGTTATTTTAAATACCATTGTATCTACCAAAGATTTGTAGAAGATTGTTATTGTGTTTTCTGAGAATTCATTGAAGAACCTACGCATTTGAACAAGAATATAAATAGAAAAACATTTGGGCGCCAAAAAATTTAATTTTCAATGAAATAGGAAAACTACTATTTTGATTAAATATTGTTTTATATATGTGTACCATTGTGCGTATAACTGATGTCAGTGTGTATAGGCCACAATTGATTATTATCGTTGTAGTACAGGTCGTATAAATAATGGCGGTACGTATACGCCATCGAAATAAAATTGTCTCCAATATATAGACACTATTTTATATACCATTCCAGCTATCGACGATTTGTAGAAGATTTTCTATTATTTTTTAGGGATATACAATATATTAATTTAATATAAAACAATTGACCCATTGAAGTAACTAAGCGTTACCATATTTTTTTCTTCTTCAGAAACTCAAAAAAAAAATAATTTAAATATCTGTGGAGGTTTTTTATTACCGAAAACCTTTCAGAAAATTTATTTCAATCACTATTTACCTGGATATAATGGAACCAGGAAGAACACTGTTATGTGTGCGTATAAGTAATGACGACATTTATACGCCACCGAATAATAAAACTAATGGGTCGTATAACTAATGTCGCTACTTATACGCCATCGATAACTCATAACTTCTATTTACTTGTATATTAAAGAAGTACAATAAAAGGTATATGTCACTATGTCACAATTAATGTCATATTAATAATTTATTGTGTTATTATTAAGTTCGCTTTGAGGTTCACTAAATATTTTTAATCACTTATCAATATTTTGGATCTGTGAGATTTTCAAGTGAAAATCTAGATTGAAATTGAAAAATTAATTATATTTTTATTTGGAGTACCATTGAACGTATGACGTATGTCGAAAAGTATACGTCACAGTGGTAAGTTCAACATAACACTTCTGTATGGAACATATAAGAGAGTTTCAGCTCAAATTCCAATTAACAAGGAGGGAGTGGACAATTGATTACTTACTGACTGATATTTATCTCCTAGATATAGGCATACTTCCCTTATAAAAGCTTATATCCTAAAATTGGTTATTGTGAATTTCCAATGACCTGCAAGTTATTAGCGTCCTTTTAAATCTTCTCTAGCTATCGAAGATTTCTTAACGATTTCTTATTCTTTCTTATTCTGCTCTCTGATGATCTACAACATATTAAAATAATTCCGAAGATATCCTCTTTGTAGAAGACAAGTTAAATATCTTCAATATGGATCTGTAGAGCGTATGATATCTGTCGTGACTTATACGCCACTATGTTAAAGATTTGAAAGAAATCTCATTTACTCATTTTGAAATGCAAAACTTTTATTCTGAAATTCCTTGGAACAAAGATTGTAATGACATATATCGAATATCATTTCTGGGTACCTGGAGCGTATAATAGATGTCGCTATGTATACGCCACTATATCAAAGAATTTAAAGAAATCTCATACATATTCTATCAGTAACTAGGGGAATATTTTTAATATTAAATGAGGATCTTGTGTTCGGATATCTAGAGCATAGATGCCAATAAGTATTCGCCACCATGTTAAAGAGTTGAGAGAAATCTCATACATTTGAATAAGGCCCTTACTAGAAGGATATTTTTATAATCAATTTGAAAACTATGTTTCCAAATTTCATTGGAATAAATAATGACATATAGTGATTATCATTTAGGGGTTTCTATGGCGTATGATATATGCCACTATGTATACGCCAATATGTATGAAAGAAATTTCATATATTTCAATAAGGCTCTTAGAAGGTTTTCCACCGCAAATAGGCATTTCCTGTGATAGAATTAGAGCTCATTAGGTAGAATTTTTGGAGCTTTAAATTATATGTTATACAATACTTTATATTTTATATGTAAACTGATGAGCGATTTTCTTTTGGAAAAACACTTTTAGATAATATTGTATACTAGAGTGACTTCTTTCTACCACCGAAGAGCTAAAAAGTGGGCCTTGAAAGAGTTGTTTTCACATATGGATGGCATTTAGAAAGGCTTTTCTGTCACCTAAAAAGTGGACCTTGATATGGACCACCTAATTACATACTGATCACAATTTAAAAAGTCTTTTCTAAAAGAATTTGAAATGAAATGAATTTTATCTTCAGGAAATTTTCCGTCTATTGAAGATTTGGCTACGGCTGCTTTATAGAGAGTCTATATATTACTTCCGGGAATTTCTATAACTCATTAAATATTTTTGGAAGGCCTGTGGCATGTGTTAGGTATAATGCTATAAATATAAGCTGAATTATGTAATATTTTTTTAAATTTAATTGTCGTCAATTTATTTTTGAAACATTGTGTACCACATCGCATATGATTTATGTCGTAACGTATACGCCCATATATCCATCATATTTGTTATATAATAATATAATATATTTTATAAAAAAAATAAAAAAACACAATCGAATATTCAAAAAAAAAAAAATATTATTTCATAATTAGACAGAGACAATACTTGGATTTTTTGGCAACAATTTAAATTTTAGTTGGAATTTTTAATTTAAATATATTTGAAAATAAAAATGAAAGCAAATGGAAAAATCTACGAAAAACAAGAACTAATTTCAACAAATGCTAAATTTTATATTTCATTTTCCAAGAAAACGAAAACAAATAAAACAACAAAGGAAACAAGAAGTGCAGGTGAAGAATGCGTACTAATACTAAAGCACCAAATGAAACAATTTATTTTTTAAAGTAAAACAAAACAAAAATATATATTTCCTTTTTATTTATCCCAGACAAAACACTTGGTTCATGGAAAATGCCAAATAAAATGTATTTTTTATTTAAAACAAATAACTAAGAAACAAAAACAAATACTTTAATAAAAACACAGTATCATCATCATTACTCACGGTCGAACTGAGTAGCAGCGTTTCTGCAAACTGTATTTTTTTTTTAATTTTTTGCATGTTTTGTTTTGTTGGTGTGTGTTTTTCAACGGATAATCGAAATTGTATTGTGTGTTTTTTTTCGGTTTCAACAAAATGGAAAATAAATAAAAAAAATTACTAAGTGGAAAAAATTAGATTGTTTTTTGTTTGGGTGAAAGAAAAATGAGAAATACATTTCCACGTTTGCTTCAAATTCACAATGGACTTGCTGTGCACGTGAAATGTAGGTAATAAAAGACGAATAAGTAATGTTTGCTTACACCATTCATCATACAACCCGTGATACCTTAATTAAATCAATTATACGACACAGGGGATGAGGGCGATTTTTTGTTTGAAAATGTGACAATTTGTAAAACAAAATTAAAATTGTAAATGAAAATATATTTGTTTGAAAGTGCGGAGGTTGCAATGAGCTGCTTTGGAGTTTAAATGTTGGAATATTAATATGCAAAAATTTGTTCTACAAAAGATAATATTTCAAAATTTGAACTCCAAGGCATCTGATCACGACAACCCACTCTCCTAATAAAAAGAAATAAGTCATGTGTATTTAAATTCCCATTCCCTATTCACGTATGGTATTTTTCCATTTGATATGTGTGTAATAATGGTGGTTGTAGGATGATAAAGCCTCATATCATAGAATTACTATTAATTAGTAATACGACCCCGCAAAAGAAAAGTCCACTAATTAATATTGATTATACAATACGTTAAAGCTTGAAATAGTTGGTGATAATTTGATAGTTTCCAGATAGACATTCTAAAAATAGCTTAGACTCAGGACCAATGAGTTATGAGTGTAAATCAAAAAATTATAATTAATTAATTGGCACATATAAACGCACACACATACACATATACACAAAATGAAATATATCGCATTTATATACAATATATTTTTTTAGAATTTATAACAGTGAACATGACGATATAAAAACCCTTTGTACAATTGTTTTATATATAAAATAATTTTAGAAATTTGTCTATATTTTCACTTAATTATAATCGACTAATTTATTTGGGGTACCTCAGGACGTATGATGAGTATCATATGTTATACGCATTAAAATTAATTAATGCATATATTTCGTTGTTGGATTTATAGAAGTTGTTAGGACGACAATATAACAATTTTTTAAAAAATTTATTTGATAAGATTTCTTAAAAAATATTATACTTTTTAATTCATCTATAAACTATTCTTCTTCATGTTATCCCAGAGGGCGTATTATGACTGTCATATGTCATACGCTATTATAAATAGACTAATTTCTGATGGACGTATGACGAGTATCATATGTTATGCGCCCCAAATGTAATACAATTCATTTATAGAACGTATGCATATATTTTTGTAGGATCTATAGAATATAGTTCTGAGAATTTAAAAATAAGATATTTATTTCACAATATTGTAATTTGAAAATTATTAATAAATTACCCCAGGCGGTGATTAACGTCATCTTGTACCTCAGAGGTTCTATGATGACTATCATTTATTATACTCTCCTATATTTTAGACCATTCCAATATTTTTTTACGTTTTTCTTATCAAAAAGAGCAGAATAAATCAAAGTTTATAATATTAAAAAATTGTATTTCTCTCTCTTCCTCTGAGGTACCGTCTAGACGTATGATGACTGTCATTTATCATACGCCTCTGTATTCTGATGAAATAAATTAATCAAATACTCATAATTTTTTAGGATTATAACAGTAGACCCGGCAATATAAAATTGTTATAAAATTTATTCCATATATTAATTTTTATTTTACCTTCATTCAGGAAGCATTTTAGGAATAGAACACATTTAGAGTATCAATTTTCTATGGAATATAATTAGAAGAAATTTGGAATGTAGGTCTTCTAAGGTCATAGAAGACCTGATTAGCAATTAAGCAATTTGATTTCTCTCAGAAGTATCCCTAAAATAAATTAATCAAAATAAGCGTTTACCACATTAAGCGTCATAAAACAAAATAATTGTTTCGTACACATTATCGATAACATAGATATCAAATAACTGTTTATGAACATACACATTATCGGCTATACCAGCTAGTTCAAGGAAGCACATGACGTATTAATTTACCGTACGCTATGCGTCAATATTATGTGTTCGTTTTCTGGGGAAAAAAAGGGAGTGTGAGAGGTATACACCCCGAGGTGTGTGTGCATACATTTATTTAAAATTTTTTAAGGTTTTCTATAATTCCGGATAGCCTGAATTGATGTTTTCCTATAGAAAATGTTATTCAGCAGGGCTGAATTGAAGTTTTCCTATAGAAAACGCAATTCAGCAGGGCTGATTTGAAGATTTCCAATAGAAAACCAATTCAACCGGGCTGAATTGAAGATTTTCTATAGAAAACTGAATTCAGCCTGGCTGCATTGAAGTTTTCCTATAGAAAACCGAATTCAGCTGGGCTGAATTGAAATTTTCCTATAGAAAAGCCAATTCAGCCGGGCTGAATTGAAGTTTTCTTATAGAATATCGAATTCAGCCGATGTTTTCTTATAGAAAACCCAATTCAGCGGGGCTAAATTGAAGTTTTCCTATAGAAAACCCAATTCAGCGGGTCTGAATTGAAGTTTTCCTAAAGAAATCCAATACAGCCGGGCTGAATTGAAGATTTTTCATAGGAAACCCAATTCAGTCGGGCTGTATTGAAGTTTTCCTATATAAAAACCAATTCAGCCGGTCTGAATGAGCTGAATTGAAGTTTTAAGTTTAAAAATTATATTTAATATTTAAATTTTATATATCTGCAACTCATTAAAAGTCTAATCGTAAATGTAATAGCTTATAGTTTGTATCATTCCTGCTGCATACTTTTAGGAGTACATATTTATTTTTGTACACTATTATCACATGTTAAAGTCTTCACTTTGGATTTTTATAAATTTGAATATGAAATTATTTCCATTTCACTCTTTCCTTTCCATTTACCTTAAAACAGCTGATATTGTGCGCACCAATGTACCGCGGCGACCTTGCAGCGATATACCTTCAATTATTTCTTCAATGACATGAGCAGTTTCGGTATTAACTAATTCTGAATCTTCTTTATTTTCAGCAGGATTCAATTTGCTTTCCATTTCTTGTTGTAACTGTTTCAATTGTTCGATTTCTTCACTTAACACCATAATTTTTGGGGGCGAAACCGAATACAAATACGATCAAAGGATATATCAAATGGCACTACACAAAATTATTATTTATATTAATACAAATTCAAAAAAAAAAATATCCGAATTATTTATTAAATCAAAGTCAATGTTTATCAAAAAAGAACTGATAAAAAGGAAGACGTTATTGATTCTCCGCGAAGGCCTACTTCGGAATAGAATATGTTAAGCCTTTGGCTGAATTATTGCGACTGTTATCCGATATTCATATGATTTGCCAATTTATAGCCTTATTTGATTTATATTTGTTTTTGTTGGACTCTCTCGAATATATCGGTCGCAGCAACAACACAAACAGCAACGATGAAAATAAAATATTTATTTATTAATTTTTTTCTGTTCGGTTGGCTGTCTGATTTAATACAAGTATTAGTAAGTTACTAAGTGTATGATCGACGATGTTTACTATATGTTAATTGGGTTCGTTGTCGGTTGGTTGGTAGGATTGGTTTTATAAAAGCAAAACCAAGCAGAACAAAATTTTCACAACTTTTATCTTTATTGACACACCAACGAACGGCTAGGGAGGTGTGTGCGTAAAAATTCGCTCTATATAAACATACAGAGGAGGATTGTCAATATGTATCCATACATTCATCCATTTGTCTGTCTGGCTCTAAGTCTGTCCCAATATACATATACGTATATATACTTTTGTTTCAGAGAAATAAAACACACCATACATACACACACATACCCCCAAGACATACCTAAATACCCCCACCCCGGAGGTGTTAATTTTTCCACTTATGCTATATTGAAAATTTCTAAATGCTCGTGTTATTATCGTGTTTTATTTTTAATTCCTCTTTTTTGTTTTAAATTTAACTAAAAATTCTTTGAATCTTTGTCTTAATTCGCTGACTAATTGAAACTAATTATAATTGTCACCTTCGAAACTAGCTACAGTCGGAACTATTTTGTTTCGTCTCATTTAAGTCGCGGTTCAGAGATGGTCTAATGAAAGAAATTCAAGCCAATATTAATGAAGTTCATAGAAAAACTCAAATTCAGCTAAGCTGAATTGTAGATTTCATGTATAAATCCTAATTCAGCCAGGCTGAATTGAAGTTTTACTATAGAAACCCCAATTCCGCCGGTCTGAATTGAAGATTTCGTATAGAAAACCTAATTCAGCTGAGCTGAATTGTAGATTTCCTATAGAAAACCTAATTCAGTCAGGCTGAATTGAAGTTTTCCTGTAGAAAATAATATTCAGCCAGGCCGAATTGTAGTTTTTCTATTGAAACCCCATTTTAACTGGGCTAAATTGTAGATTTCGTATAGAAAACTAAATTCAGCTGGGTTGATTTCAAGCTTTCCTATAAAAAACTTAATACAGCTGGGCTGAATTGAAGTTTTCCTACAGAAAATCAAATTTAGACAGGCTAAATTGAAGTTGTCCTATAGAAAACCCAATTTAAGTGTGATAATTTGTAGTTTTCCTATAGAAAACTAATTTCAGCTGGGCTGAATTGAAGATCTCACATAGAAAACCTAATTCAGCCAGGCTGAATTGTAGATTTCCTATAGAAAACCAAATTCAGCTAAGCAGAATTGTACATTTCCTATAGAAAACTAAATTCAGCAGGGCAACATTGAAAATTTCCTTTAGTAAACCTAATTCAGCGGGTGTAAATTTTATATTTTCTACAGGAAACGCAATTCAGCTGGGCTAAATTGTATATTTCCTATTGAAAACTTAATTCAGCCAAGCTGAATTGTAAATTTTCTATAGAAACCTCAATTCAGACGAGTAAATAATAAAGATTTTCTATAAAAAAAGTAATAATTCAGTTGGGTTAAATTGTAGATTTTCTATACTAATCCGAATTCAGCAGGTCTAAATTGTAGATGCCCAACTGAAACCCCAATTCAGCCGAGCCGAGTTGTACACATCCTGTAGAAAACACAATTAAGCTAGGCTGAATTAATGTATTCATAAGAAAACCAAAATCATTCAGGCTGAATTGAAGTTTTCGTATAGAAAACCTAATTCAGGCAGACAAAATTGTATATTTTACATAGAAAATCATATTCAGCCAGGCTGAATACAAATTTCAATACGAATTTTTCCATTCAGCATGGAATAGAATTTTCTATAGAAAATATTTAATTCAGGCTAGCTGAATATAATTTTCAATAGCATTTTTTCAATTCAGCCTTGCGGAATATTATATTTTATAGAACATTTTTAATTCAGCTCAGCTGAATACAAGTTTCCATAGAAAATTTTCAATTTTCATTAGCTCAACACAATTTTTTTTGAAATTATTATTTATATTTTCATATCATATTATTGAAAATTTTCATTTTAATTTAGCTGAATAAAGTGTTTTACCGAAAAAAATCAATTCAGCTTAGCTGAATATATATTTTTTTTAATTCTACTTAGTTGCAAAACAATTTCCTATAGAAAATTTTACAATTCAGCTCAGCTGAATTAAATTTTACAATGACTCATTGGCTTCTCAATGTCTTAAATTACTCAAATTTATTTAATTTTTTTTCGAATTTCATCAGCCGACTACTACTGGTAATTATCAAAAATTCCCCCGGAATATTTCATTCATAAGCCGTAAATTTATTACCGAATTATTCATAGAACAAAGTTTAGAATTTTGCAGACAAGTGCCAGGCATTCACTCTGCGCGATAAGATATGGCGCCCGACTGAATGGAATTTTGGAGGCTCGCACATACACATCCATTCGCGTATGTATGTATATTTGTACATCGGTTATTATTTTTGGCAGGGCAATTAAATGTTTTATTACCAGAAACTGATTTAATCAACGTAGCCGAGATAAATGCGCAACATTTCTAGAACGCATGGAGGGCATGGTGTGTTTATCTAATCTCCGCGATCCAGCATGGCATGGGGAGTAGTACTTTCACGTAAACTTGTTTTATGATTAAAATTTGGGGTTTATTTTGATTTGCAAGAATTGTTTTGCGCATTTCTGCAGTATGATGTTGATTTTTATGACGTTCGGGTTTACCCACTTTAAAGGCTCGTGATCATCTCACGAGTCACATTTTTTCATTTTGGTTTGCACTCACGATTCTCCTCACACCCTGCCTGCCTGCTTACCTGATATACTTGGCTATGATCTTTACGAACGTTGATTTTTGTTTTGTCGAACAAAGACCTTGAACCATTTCATTGATAATCTCCTCATCGGGAGATAAATCTGCTGTGGGTTGCTTGCCATGCAACAGGTCTTGCTGTTGCTTTTGCTGCTCCAGAGTGTTGGCCTGCAAGATGGCATCCAATTCGTCGCTCGACATCAACTGCATTTCATTCACGATTTTCTCATGCACAAATTCCCGCAAGTCCACGGTGTTATTATTTTCGGGGACACGATCATCGGCCATGTCGAGCAGATTTAAACTTTTCGAATTCATATTTTTTGCTTTGTAAGTTACGCGCCGACACACACCGAAAAAGATTTAGACAGCCGTCCGTTAACGAATTTTTACAAAAAATAGAAGGCAGCTCCGAATTTTAGCCATATTTATAAGAAATCACTTTGGTGAGGGTTTTTTGGCTGTCGAGCAAAAGGGGCCCCACAAAAGGTGTGAAATAATTTTCAATTAGCAAAGTCATTTTATTTTTTTGATTACAATTTTCAATTTGTTGTTGTTGTTGTTCAGACGATAAAAAACTTGTCTTCATCATTTGGATTTTGGCAACCCTTTCAAATAATACCAACAACATTGCATATCCATATCGACTACCAATGTCGAAGAAAAACAAAAATAACAACAACAAAAACAATTATTGTCTGTGTGTAAATACTAATGTTTTAGAAGACAACAACAACAATTTTAAATAGTATTTTTAAAACCTTTTTTGCATTAGCACTTTTTTGAATGATCATGATTAATTTTTAGTTTTTTGGTCGAATTATTTGAAAGAGAACCAACAAAACCACATAAAATAAAAGAGTGTCCATAAAACTGACACAGTGGTGCCAAAAAACGCAATTCAGGGGAGAAAAAAATGAATTTTACGGAATTCAGCTAAGTTTATTGAAAATTTTGGGTTGTTAAATTTAATTCAGCTGAGCTGAATTGAAATTCTGCAACAAAAAACAAAATTCAGCTGAGCAAAATTTAATTTAATATAGTAAATCTTATTCAGCCAGGCTGAATTGAAGATTTACTATAGAAAATCGTATTCAACCAGGCTGAATTGAAGATTTCCTATAGAAAAATCTTATTCAATAAGGCTGAATTGAAGATTACCTATTCAGCCAGGCTGAATTGAAATTTTCCTATAGAAAATCCTATTCAGCCAGGCTGAATTGAAGTTTTCCTATAGAAAATCCTATTCAGCCAGGCTGAATTGAAGTTTTCCTATAGAAAATCCTATTCAGCCAGGCTAAATTGAAGTTTTCCTATAAAAAATCTTATTCAAGTCAGGCTAAATTGAAATTTTCCAATAGAAAATCTTATTCAGCAAGGCTGAATTGAGGATTTCCTATAGAAAATCTTATTCAGCCAGGCTGAATTGAAGATTTCCCATTGAAAATCCTATTAAGGCCAGGCTGAATTGAAGATTTCCCATTGAAATCCTATTCAGCCAGGCTGAATTGCAAATTTCCTATAGAAAACCTTATTCAGCCAGGCTGAAATGAATATTTCCTATAGAAAACCTTATTCAGACATGCAGAATTGAAGATTTCCTATAGAAAATCACATTCAGCCAGGCTGAATTGAAGATTTCCTGTGGAAAATCCTATTCAGCCAGGCTGAATTGAAGATTTCCTGTGGAAAATCCTATTCAGCCAGGCTGAATTGAAGATTTCCTGTGGAAAATCCTTTCAGCCAGGCTGAATTGAAGATTTCCTGTGGAAAATCCTATTCAGCCAGGCTGTATTGAAGATTTTCTATAGAAAATCTTATTCAGCCAGGCTGAATTAAAAATTTCCTATAGAAAATCTTATTCAGCCAGGCTGAATTAAAAATTTCCTATAGAAAATCTTATTCAGCCAGGCTGAATTGAAGATTTCCTATAGATATTTATGCAAATTTTCCATAGAAAATCTTATTCAGGCCAGTATCAACATATTCCCAGGCTCCTTTCCAGCTATGCTTCAATTAAGGATTTGTAGGGTATCAACTATCCATCCGCTCCCTTACAGAACGTTATTTTTAAATCTTTAAGGAAATCCAAACATTTTATTTTTGTTTTTAAAAATTACTCAACAATAGAATTGAGTCAATATTTTGTGAAATTTTAAATAGCCAATTTTCATAATATTTGTTCTTTACAATAAAAGGTGCGAACAAAATATTTTTGTTTTTGTTATTGTTTTTAAAATCGAAATGTCCACTGTTATTTTCTTGTTTATAACTAATTCTCATTTGTTTTTAACATTTACATGAACACAAATGTAAGACCACATACATACATATGGGTGTATGTATGGATGTATTCAGACAATTGATTAACACATTTCGTACGATCACCACACACACACACACACTTTAACAATTCAGATAATATATGAAACCCAAAAAAAAAAAAAAAAATTATTGTAAATTTACAAAATATTTATAAACGTGTATAAGTGTGCAAAATGTGTGTGTCTATGTGTGAGAAGAGAGGGAGAAAGTGCACGTCGTAGGTTCGTTTGTTTACAATTTCTAAAAATAATCTGAAAGTGTGTTAGTCGGGCTATGAAAAATTTATGAACAACAACAAAAACATTATTTTGTTGAGCAAATCAATCAATCACACTTGCAAACATACACACACACTCAACCAGCCCACAAACACACCTCCATCTTGATTTTTATTGAGGATGCTCTTTAGACTATTAAGGTGATAGTTGTTTTTGTTCTTCTTCTTGTTTTGTAATGTGAATGAGAATTGTTGGTAAACAAATAACAATGAAGGACAATTGATTTGTGATGATTCTTTTGTGGTAATAACTAGCCACCTATGTATTTGTATTTGTAATTCTATTTTTATTTTGTATAAACAATATTTATAGGTAGTATTGAAAATAGGAAGCGAACGCAATTACTTACCGTGGCTGTTCATTTGAAGGATTGCTGGTGTCGTAAAAGGATAGCTTACGATTGGCAAAGACCAAGTTCATCAAAGGCGCAGCCCTCAATTTGCGCTGTAAGGAAGGACAAGAAAAGAAAATAATAAATTATTATAAAGAGAAAATGAAAAAAAAACAATAAAAATGATTAAAAGAAGTAGTAGTTCATAATTTCATTATTTTAATATAACTATAAAAAAATTATTCAGTCAGGCTGAATTGAAATTTTCCTATTGGAAATTCTATTCAGCAAGGCTGAATTGAAAATTTCCTATTGGAAATTCTATTCAGCCAGGCTGAAATGAAAATTTCTTATTGGAAATTCTATTTAGCTAGGCTGAATTGAAAATATCCTATCGAAAATTCTATTCAGCCAAGCTGAATTTGAAATGTCCTCTCGGAAATTCTATTCAGCCAAGCTGAATTGGAAATGTCCTGTCGGAAATTATATTCAGCCAAGCTGAATTGAAAATTTCCTATCGGAAATCATATTCAGCCATGCTGAATTGAGAATTTCCTACTGGAAATTCTATTCAGCCAAGCTAAATTGAAAAATACCTATTGGAAATTCTATTCAGCCAATCTGAATTGAAAGTTTCCTAACGGAAATTCTATTCAGCGAGGCTGAGTTGTAAATTTCCTCTCAGGAATTATATTCAGCCAAGCTGAATTGAAAATTCCCTATTGGAAATTCTATTCATCCAAGCTGAATTGAAAATTTCCTATTGGAAACTCTATTCAGCCAGGCTGAATTGAAAATTTCCTATTAGAAATTCCATTCAGCCAGGCTGAATTGAAAATTTCCTATTGGAAATTCCATTCAGCCTGGCTGAATTGAAAATTTCCTATTGGAAATTCTATTCAGCCAGGCTGAATTGAAAATTTCCTATTGGAAATTCTATTCAGCCAGGCAGAATTGAAAATTTCCTATTGGAAATTCTATTCAGCCAGGCTGAATTGGAAATTCTATTCAGCTAAGCTGAATTAAACATTTTCTATAAACAATTCTACTTTATTATCATTTAGATTATTATTAGTTGGTTCCTTTTGACATTTCATCATAAATCCATCAGCCTTTGGAGGAATATCTCATAAATCTAAAGAAGCACCCTCACACACACTTCAGTTATTGATATTCAATACAAATGACAGATTATGATTGTCTGCTTGTTGTTGTAAAGTGGCTGTCACTTGGCTGACTACTTGACGATGATTTAGCATTTTAATCAGATATCTATCGGCTCCCGCCCTTATTGGCATGGGGGTTACCTTAGGTCAATTTTGTGTTCAGGCCATAATCTGCTTAGTTCTGGTTGGTGGCGTTTAAACATGTGTTTTATGTAAAAGAGGCAACAAAAAATTGTATGGGTGTGACAGAACATGGAGGCAACAACGTTCATTATACGCCCCGACAGACGCTTAAGCGTTTATGCCATTTTTTAAGTGGTCCCCCTTCATGTTCGCAGACATTGTGCATACACAGGTTGTCAAGAGTGACGAACATGCACACACTTTGTGGAAACGAAAAAGAAAATGGACAGTGACAGTTGTTGTTGTTGATATATAAGGGGGTTTCATTCAAAATTTCTACATTAATATTTTTTTAATTTTTTTTAGGTTCCAAAAATTTTTTATTACTATGGAGATCTCAGATAAGACCTTATCTTCTCTTTAGATGAAGCAAAAACAAAAAAGTGTTTCAAAATCTTCCACCAAGCCCCAAAAAACAAAAGATGATGAAAATCTGGTGATTCTAATTATAATGATATTGTGGGCGATTTGGCCCCAACATCACCTCTGAAAACAGAAAAAAAACCTGCAGATAAGCGTGTTGTGTTATAAACAAAAAGAGACCTTATCTCATTCACTCTCTCTCCCTAGAAAATTGTAATTTGCCATAATATGTCAACACCCGGCGACATAATGAAACAAGCTAATCATTTTAAGGTACTTTGTTGTTGTTGTTGCTGTTTCATGGTAGGTTCCGTTTGTTTCAGACATGTAGCTTGGCACACGCACCCAACAACTATTTACACGTGATGCGTCGTAATTCCCTACAACAAGCTTGGTAACCATGCCGACTTTTGGAAAAAAGCTTTAAAAAGGGAGAGGGGAGGGAGGGAATTTTTTATTTCATTCCTTTTATTTATGATTCTTGTAATGACTTCATCGCCTTTTCAGTGACTCGATGATTTTTTGGAGGGATGTAGGGTAGTTGGAAGTAAATAAAAAATGTTTGCAATTAAATTGTAACCTTAGCAGCGTTAGGGACGTGTGTGTAATTAGGTTAATGTCCATATGGTTAGAGGTTAATTTTTGTATGTGGGACCCTATGGCATGTCAAAATTAGATCATCAACATTTATGGGGATTTCATGTTTATTTTGCTATTTTATTGTTGTACTTTTTAATTAACAAAAACATGTTTAAGGTCATATATAGGGTCATGTTTTTATTAAATATTAGAAGCCTCGAAGCCCCAGAACGAATTGTGTATAGGCATCATAGAATTAGGAAAAAATGTTCCAAAATATATATGAAAAATTTTGCACGAAATTGAAACATTAAAACTCAGAGGTTTTTTTTTTAAATGTAGTAGATCTCGGAGGTCTACGAAAATTTTTCCAAATTTTGATGTTAAAGATGCACCTCGCACAGGTAGGCCGTTCGACGAAAATGTCGATAAAGTCGATCAGCATGTTAGCAGTCGTAACATCGCCCAGGACCTAAAAATCAACCATAAAACTGCTTTGAACCATTTACACAAAGCTGGATTCAAAAAGAATCTCGATGTTTGGTTGCCACACCAATTAAGAGAAAAAAATAGGATGGATCGAATTTCCATCTGCGAAGCCTTGGCCAAACGGAATTAAACCAATGGTGGCTGGAGATATGAAATGGATCACATACATCACATAGCCCTTTGAGAAAACGATCGTGGTCAAAGAGCGATGAAACACCTCAAATGGTGGTCAAACCAGGACTAACTGCCAGGAAGGTTCTGCTATGCATTTGGTGGGACTGGAAGGGGATTATTTATTATGAGTTGCTTCTATATGGTCAAACGCTAAATTCTGATCTCTACTGTCAACAAATGGACCGTTTGAAGATAGCAATTGACCAGAAACGGCCAGACTTGGCCAACTGTTAGGTGTCGTGTTCCACCAGGACAACGCTAGGCCTCACACATCTACAGTGACTCGCCAGAAACTTCGGGAGCTTGGTTGGAAAGTTTTAATACATACGCCATACAGTCCGGACTTGGCACCATCTTTTTCTTGCATTGCAAAATTTCTTTAATGATACAAATTTATTATCTAGGGAGGATTGTGAAAAGCGACTACTAGAGTTTTTTGCAAATAGAGAGCAGGCATTATGAGAGAGGCGTTATGAAGTTATCTTTAAAATTGCAACAAATCATAAAACAAAACGGTCCCAAATCGGACATTCAGAAGCATGTTAAATAAAGTCCTATAGTTTATATAAAAATAATGGTTTCCTCTTTCCCAACCAATACTATCGCACTCGAGATCCACGAAAATACGATTTTATAGAGCTCTGAGACACCTCAGACAATGACGTGGGGCTCAAAAATATTTTTTTTTACAACATTTTGTGGATATCTAAAGCCGACTGAAAAAAAATCTATAAAATTATATAGGACTCTAAAGCCCACGAGAAATATTCTATAAAATTTTGTAGACATCGAAACCTTTAAACCATTTTTTAAATGTGGTTGGGCTCTGAGGCTCAAATTTTTTTAATGTTATTGTTGTAACAGTTCGTCTGGAACCATGTGTTTTTCCCTATAGATGTAGTAGAGGTATTAATAATTTGCTCTAATGGGTTCATTAATGTGTGGAATGTGTGCGGGATTTGTGTGATGATGGGATATGGTTATTTTTGGTTATGATGGTGTGTGGGTTATTGGGGTTATTGGGCTGTGTGTAGATGTTAGGATATATATATAAGAAGCTGCAAGTAATTGGGCCACTTCCACTAGTCTAACCCAGAGATCCACAGGGCGCAAATCTGTTGGCCTGACTAGGCAAGAAAATAGCTGATTTGTGTTATATGGAGTTCTGTGACAATTTTGGGCACTGATCGCATGTGCTAGAAATAATTCGTGATTGATAATTATTTAGAATGGTGCTTCAACCAGATCTGAGCTAGAGTTGTTCTAGTGGATCTGGGGCGCTTATCGGAGTCACAGATTGCTGGGGGATGTTCATTAAGGACTTTATTTAGGCAATATCCGTCGACGGCTTGATTCATCGAGTGTGCAGCTGTTTCAGACCTGCAGCTATTGACGATCTGTTGAGGTCGGATGATATGACGTCTTGGATGTGTCGGAAGTGTCTAATGTCCTTCCGGATGTGTCGTGGAGGAGGATCCTGCACCACTATGTAGTGGTTGGGGTGACTTGGCCGATGGCAGGCCAGAAAGAACGGTCTAGCAAGCAACACATTATGTTGCTGTACTGACAGTATCCTTGTCTCCTCATGAAGATGATCCACGCTCGACATCTTGACACATTCGATAGCAATCCTTAG
This sequence comes from Musca vetustissima, assembly GCF_032173495.1. NCBI lineage: Eukaryota > Metazoa > Arthropoda > Insecta > Diptera > Muscidae > Musca > Musca vetustissima. The sequence continues at coordinate 19,728 of NW_026884435.1, read as the reverse complement.
AGCACTATTTTGGATCGTTTGAAGGTTGCGCCATTAGGTGTCGTTGTCGTTAATGTTGTAGGTGTCTTTGCCTCACAAAAATCGTGAATGTTCTTTAATAAATTTTCTATTAATTGTGTAGCCTTATCTAATATTTGGTACGGGTCATGTGGTCAATAAACATTTTTTTAAGCATGTTTATAGTTCCAGGATTTCTAGTGAAATACTAAGAAATACAAAATTATTTAATTTCCAATATTTTTCTATTAATTTTGCAGGTACCAAGGACCTTTTAACCAAATCCAATAAAATTTCCTATGCCCGTGAGTTCTGGCAAAAAAAGTTTAACAAATAAGAAATTCTATAAAAATTTATATTATAATATGATTATTCTAATTTTAAATTCTGGGATTCACAATAATTTTCAAAGAGGTTTGTGTAGGTGCCACGAACATTGAAAACCAATTCAATTTCATTTCCATTCCTAAAACAATATTTTAGACAATTTAGTAGACCTCTGAGACAAATAAAGAAATTCTATAAAATATGTTTTTTATTATTTTTTTTTTTCAAAAATCTCAAATTAAATTATAAAATTCGCCTAATTTGTAACCTGTTTTCAATGAATTTTGAACCATTATAATTTATATTGCCGGGATCCACAAAAAAATAATTAATTTTTTATGTGATTCCCAAATAATCTTCAATAAATGTCTTTACGGTTTATTGTATTTTATTTTTGGGGATTTCAAACCGGTTATTAATTTCTCAAAAGAAATAAAATAAAATTCATCAATATGCCGAAGGGTATCTTAGTTACTGTGCATCCATTTTTCAATGCCAAGTTCTACATTTCTTATTTTTCTTTTTCTTTTTTTTTATTAGATATGAAATAAAAAAGTTTCGCTAATTGTAGTTCGTAGTTCCTCTTTTTGCCCCCCGTTCCGCAGACAGCACGTGTATGTTTGTGAATGAGTCGGTTTTGAGTACATATCATGATGTGTGTGTGCGTCACAAGACCAATCACATTTTTTTCTTTTTTTCTTTTTTTTTTTTTGGTTTTTTGGGGGGCTTGTTTAACTTTTTTGTTGTTGCAGAAGTATTGAACGAAAAAAAACCAACACAATTTTTTCTCGTGCTTATTTTTTTAAATAATTCACACAATGTATCTACTAGATGGGTGTGTGTGAGTGTGGTTTTATTGTTGTTGCTATAGAATTATTATTTGGAAAAAAGAAAGAAACGATTTTGTTGCTGTTGTTATTATAGACGTTTAGTGTTTGACGTACCAAAAAAAGAGAGGTGCAAATGAATTGTTGTTCTTGTTGTTTAAGGAAAAAATGGTTTATGTGCAAAAAATTGTCTGTTCGAAATTTCAAATCATTATTTTGCTAGCGTCCAGACAGACATATGTCTGTTTATACATATATATGTATATATAAATGTGTATGATGATCGTTTTTTGTATTAACTTGTGATCCAATACAAGTTTTTTGTTGTTGTCCTCCTTCTTCTTTTTGCCATAATTCCATCAAATGTTTGTTGCCAATCCCAAAATGCTTTTTGCAGTGTCTCTTCTTCGACCAAATTTTATTTCTTTTTTTTGTGTGTTTCTTTGGTATTTATTTTTCTTCTTTCTTTCGTTCTTTTTTTATTAATTTTTTTTTGTTGCTATGTCACAAGAATTTACTCCCCTATCACCTCTCCCCATCTTTTCAAATATTTGTATAGATTAAAATATCGAAAATATCACTCACTTTTGCGACAAGTTAGAACAACAACAAAAAATTATAGAAAATTTCTATAAAATCTTGAAGCCCCTAGGACGGCTATGAATATTTTTTCGAACTATTTTGTAGATCTCTGAGATCCACGAAACAAATCTATAAAATGTCTAAGGTCTCAGGAGGCCTTCCGATAATTTTCTTCTGGAATTTTAGTAGGTCTTGGAGACCATTGAAGTTTTCTTATACAATTTTGTAGGCCAACAAACTGTAGGGCTCTGAGAGGCATGAACAAAAATTACGTATAAAATTGAGTAGGCTTCTGAGACCCATGTAAAGTATTCTACAAATATATGTAGACCTCTGAGGACAACGTAAATTTTTCGTCGATAATATAAAAATTTGTAAACCTCTGAGGCCAACGTAAATATTTTTATAAACATTTTGTAAGCCCAAAAACAGTTTCTAAAAGATTTCCGAAGTTTAAAAATTTTTTTAGAAACTTTTTCTTCGGCTTACAAAAAGTTTATAAAAAATTTACGTTTGCCTCAGAGGTTTACAAACATTTATAAAACACATCGACGAAAATTTTTCTATAAAATTTTCTAGTATTCTTAGGACTCTAAAAAATGTCTATAAAATTTTATAAGCCTCAGATACCAACTTTCTATAATAAGTTTGTGAGGTTCTGAGGCACTTGAAGACTTGGTAGGCATCTAAGGCCCACGAAAAAAATTTTAAAAATGTTTAGGCCTCTCAGGATCAGGAAACATATCTTATAAAATGTTGGAGACGTCGGTAAGTCCAATAAAATGTTGAGATACTTACTTACTTAGCTGGCTTGTTACAGAACGGTTGTTCCATAAGCCGAGCTTAAAAAAGATTTCCAAGCGCGTCGATCTTGTGCGCAAGTCCACCAATTTGGAAGACCACGTTCCAAGATGTTGTTTTCTAAAATGTTGAGATGTCTACGTAAAATTTTCCATTCAATTTTGTAATTCCCACGAGATTTTCGAAATTTTTCTTATAGAACTTTATAGGTCCACGGTGAACCTTATTATAGAAAATATTGTAGGCTTCTGAGGTCCACGAAAAATATTAAATGTATGAAAATATGCTTTAAAAATAGGCATCTGAGGACAATGTACAATATTTATAAAATTGTGTATGCCCAGACCTTTCGTAGAGCTGTTGTATAAAATTTCGTTGAACTCTGAGGCCCAGGAAATATTTTTTTAATAGAATTTTGTGGGGATCTGAGGCCCCAAGTTTTGCAGGGCCTCAGAGGACAAAAAATAAAGTTCTATGAATTTCTTGAGACTCTGAGACACATAAATATTTTATAAAAAAAATTATTTTTGTAAGACTTCAAGGTCCACGAAAATTTGTTATGCTCTGAGAAGCATAACAAAATTTATAATTATTTTAGAGGGTAACGAAAAATGTCATCTTGTCATTTTTTTTTTTTTTTTTGTTGCTATGTCACAAAAATCCTCTCCCTTATCACCTCTCCCATAACCTTATTTTGTATTTTTTTTTAATTTAAAAAATGTCACTCACTTCTGGAACAAGTTGGAGGAGTAGCAGACACAAATTTAATAGAAATTTAATTTGGTTTTTATTTGATTTTGTATTTCATTTCGTCTAGTTAATTTGCATATTGTTGGTATGTATGTATGTGCGTGTGTCTATGAGTACATATGTACTTGGTACACTCATATATGGATTAAAATATTTACTTTCAATTTGTTGAAAAAATATTTTAAACAGTTAGTCATCCATAAATTTATGCATTTGCTAATTTTTATTTTAATTTCTAATAAGAAGTCTGACAGACAGACAACCGTGCACAAAAAGATCTAGTCTTGTGATCGAAAGTAAAGCAGCAATACAATTTTTTGTTATTTGTATTCAGAATTTGTCAACAAAATACGTCAATACAACCATCCATCCAACTGTTGTATCCATTATTATTTGTATGTTTGCATAACGGCCATTTCTATTTCAAACCAAAAAATATGTATATTTTTTGAAAACGTTTTGAAAACATCGCAAAAATGCCACCTAACAACCTCACATGATTTTTCGAAACACAAAAAAAATTTGCAAATTTTTTTTTCGAGAAAATAAAACAAACAAAAATGTTGTTGGTGTTGTTGTTTTTCTTCTTCTTCGTCTGTCTGACTTTTAGAGATCATAGATCAATGTTATTTCTTTACCTAATAGCCTAATTTCAATTAATATTCAAATTCAAAATTTATTTGTTTGCTATTTTGTCTGCGATTTTTTTTATATTTTGAATAACAAACGGCTAGACGACGGGTAATAAAAAAATTAATACAAACAAAAAAAAAATACATTAATAAAAATAAACAACAACAACAATAAATTTTAAACTACATTATTAATATTTTTTAAATTAAAAAAAACAACAACAAGAACAAAACATTATTTAAAAAATCAAATTTATTATAAACAAATATATAGAAAAAAATGTTGTAGGTATTGAAGATGCCCGAAAAAAATATATAACTTTTGGATACCCCGGAGACCTATGAACAAAATTCTATTACATTTGTATAGACCTCGAATACGACGAAATCATTTCTACAACATTGAATAGAAGGTAAACAATAATACAATTTTATAAATTATTCTAGATCTCACGGAAAAAATATTCTATACAATTTTGTAGAGCTTTGAGGCCTTCGATTTTTTTTATAAAAAATAACATTTTAATAGAATACCTTCAGGTGGTTTCCCTCTCTTCGGCTCGGTAATAGAAACCTCATTTCAATTTGTCCACATACATGCTATTCAACTCGTCTATAAAGATTGCAGTCAGCCCTTCTATAAAGATGAAATTTGTAGCGGACCTTCAGCTTCTCCATAAACATGCCCTTTATATGGGACCTTCAGTCATAAAGGTGGCCTTTAATAAGGATTCCTTTCAGCTTCTTTATAGAAAATTTCTCCAGCTCATATATCATTTACATTGAGTTGAAATCTTGAAATAATTTTTAAACGTGACCAGATCACGTTTGCCTTCTCGCATAAATTCCGGAATAAATTTTTCTAGAGAACTAATTTCACAATTATATTTTTTTTAATTTTATATATAAATTCTCAAGGAAAAATAATATGCAATATAAAAAATGTATATATTGTTGTTTTTTTATCTCATATATATTCATAAACCCCAAACGAAATGTTTTTCATTCAATAAATTGTTTTTAAATGTATGTATGTATATACAAATATATTTTATTAATAAAAACATTTTTATTAAAAAAATATTCCCCCTTTTAATTATGTTCGACAGGGCCCCCTTTTCATCATCATTATTATTTTATATGATTTTTTTATATATGTATATATTTTTCCTAATTTTTTTTGTTCTAAAATTCTATTTTTTGCTACAAAACGCCCCCATCGTTCCTAACGGTTTTATGCCATGACGCATTTGTTTAATTCGGTGGAATAACAATTTTGTTTTATGATTCAAGAATTGTTTTCTACTTCTGATCATACATAGACATCACGATGTACGTACACATGTATGTACATATGTCGATTTATCACATTCAGTGCAATAATTATTATTTTTTTCTGTTTTTGGTTATCAGAAACTAAATTTAAACATAGTCTTGTCGCCTGTTTATAATTTGCAACAGTAGTTACTGTTTATTTTTTATCTGATTTTTATAAATCATAATGATATTGCATTAATATAAATGTGTGTGTGTATGGAAATTTTTTTCAATAACATTCAAATGGCAAGATAGCAATGGTTGTTTTGAAGTGTCTGGGAATTTCTGGACTTTGTATTGGGTAAAAAAGGAAATAATATCACTGAGATTATCAAAACATAAACATTTTGAAAATTCATTTCACAGGAAATTGATTTTGAAGATATATAAAAAAACGTTCGATTTAGAATACAAAATAATTCCATTTTAATCTTCTAAAATTGTTATAAATTCAAGGATTAATGAGATTTTAAAAAATATTGACTGCCTATTAAAACTCGCCTATGGGAATAAACTCCCTTCGATACTTATAAAAAGACTACATTGAACTTGTCTAAAAATACTACCTTCCGATAGTCCATAAATACTACCTTTCGATATTCTTTAAAAACTCCATCCCGATAGTCTTTAAAAACTCTCTTCCTATCGTCTATAAAGACTATCTTCAGCTTGTCTATAAAGACTCCCTGCAACTTGTCTAAAAGGCCTACACTTCGTCTATAGCTACTCCCCTTGGCTCCTCTATAAATACTTCCCTGTAGCTCCTTTATAAAGACGCCCTTCTGATCGTATATACAAACCCCTTCAACTCATCTCTAAAGAGTACCTTTCGATCGTCTATAAAGACTCTCTTTCGATTGTCTATCAATACTCTCTTTCGATCGTTTGTAAAGACTCCGTTCCGATCATCTATAAATACTCCTTTCTTCTATTAAGACACCCTGCAACTCGTCCAGAAGGACTTCCTTCAGCTCGTCTTCAGCCCAATAATAACGGGCTCCCATCTTAAAGACCCCCTTCCGATTGCCTATGAAAACTCCCTTTGATCTCCGGTCTATAAATAATATCTTCAGCTCGTCTTTTCAGCCATTCTACAAAATCTCCCTTCAGTTCGCCAATAATGACCCCGTTCAAATCGTCTTAAAATACTCCCTTCAGCTCGTCTAAAAAGACTCCCGTCAGCTCGTCTAAAAATACTCCCTTTTGCTCGTCAACACCGACCCCGTTCAACTCGTCTAAAAATAAACCCTTTAGCTCGTCTAAAAAGAATCCCTCCAGCTCGTCTAAAAAGGCTCCTTTCAACAAAGACCCTGTTCAATACGTCTAAAAATACTAACATCAACTCGTCTAAAAATACTCCCTTCAACTAGTCTAAAAATACTTCTGTCAACTCGTCTAAGAATAATCCGTTCAACTCGTCTATAAAGTCTCCCTTCTACTCGTCTAAGAATACTCCCTTCAACTCGTCTAAAAAAAACTCCTTCAGCTCGTCCAAAAAGACTTCTAAAAACTCCCTTTTGCTCGTCTAAAAAGACTCCCTTTTGCTCGTCTAAAAAGACTTCCTTCAGCTCGTCTAAAAAAGATCCATCATTACTCGTCCAAAAATAGGAGGTTCGTCTATGAAGAGGATCTTCGGCTTGCCTATAAAGAGTCGCTTCAGTTAGTCTATAAAGTCCTACTCAACCCATATATAAAGTTTTCCTTCAGCTCGTCTATAAAAAAACATTTTGAACTCGTCTCAAAATACTCCTTTCTCCTATCATATACAGACTTCCTTTAGCTCGTTGATAAGGACGCCTTCAACTAGTCTAAAAAATATTTTAAAAAATTATATTATATTCCTTATTCTTTTTTGATTATAAAATTCAGTTCTGAAAAGTTTTAAATTTTAATCTCAAAAGAAAAAAAATAAACGCCACAGGGAATCCACCGCCTCCAGCAAAATTTCTGCAAATGTTTACAATTTTTGTTTCTCCTTCATCATTAAAATTTTGTATATTTTTAATTTTTTGCTTTCTTTCTTCTCTTTATTTCTTCTTCTATTCAAAAAAAAACGCCTCAAAATGGTTTACCCCTAAAAAATGTTGCTTGTGTGGTGTTGCGCGTGTCTTTGAAGTCTGCAAAAAATTTTTTGCCTAGACGAAGTTTCGAGAAGTTGAGTCATGTCACTTTTGTATAGTTTGTTGTGATAGCTCCAGGCGAAAGAAACATTGAAAAAAGAATTTGAAATACAAAGTGTATTTCGTTTTGGTGTAGACGAAAAATAAAAAGAAAGATCGAAACACAAAAAGATCGCCACAATACACACAAACATAAAAAACCGCAACAAAACACAATAAAAGGCAAATACATAAACACACTCGCAAAATTTCCATTGAAAACAATAAACTTTGGAATTTAGTATACAAGTACAAGTTTTGGAACAAAAAACAATAGAAGAAATTTTAGAATTTTTGGGGGGAAGTATTTTAGTATTCCTCTTAAATATACACCCTTCAGCTCTAGCTCCCTATCCTACCCTACGTACTAGAAATTTCATTCAATAACAATTAACAATAATTTCGAAAAAAAAATCTCAGATCTCAAAATCACATCCATCCATCAACAATTCAAATAGCTTCAATTTTCAAATATTTGATGATGATTGTTTACCTCTGAGCACCACTAATAACAAAATAAACAATATATGGGCATTTAATGAACATTAATAGGAGTTGACCACAAAATCAATTTGATTGATACGACGAGGAAGTATTTCGTTGTTTTTGAAAATATTTTTTATTTTCATAACTTAAAGATATTCAACATTTTTTGCATTATGAAATACAAACACACACACGCGTGTATGTATTTGACACATATTTGCTGACAATGGCAAAACAAAAAAATATATGAATGGCATATTTGTCGTATGCTGCACACTCAGCATTTGCGTCTTTTGCCCGGGAAAAGAATCAATCTGCTAAAAATATTTGTAAACAAAACAGAAAGAAATAGAAAACGAATTTGAATCCGGCAACAGTGATCGAATTTGGGTACTACATTCCCAGTTGTTCAAAAAATATCAATTGTCAGCTATTATATAGTTATACAGCTAGTTACTTGGTGATCTAGTTACTTCATACCCCAAAAAGGAACACAAAATAGACTGTTGGATTTTTTTGTCAATTGAAAAAGTTGTCTACGCACATCATACCAATTCAGTAGTTACTGGTAATTCAAAGGGTAATGAATCGACTATCGAAATGACTGTATACTGGTAACGCAGGCATGGGACAATTGACTTCCCCAATGACATACCTATGTTAAATTCACCAGTCTAGGGCATGAAGTGGTAACTAGTGATACTTACAGGTAATTAGTAAAATATCTAGTTCATCACCAGTTACTCGAACTACTGGGTTACGCCAAGAAAAAAACATAATTATACAAATACAGTGGGAATTGCTTACAACGAATGGTCCAGGGGCCGGTTAAATTTGTCGCTATAAGCGATTTCAAATAAAGTGGTAGAATTTTTTCCGTAATCTTGTAAAATGTAAATGAGATGTCGGTGATTATTACGTCGTTATAAACGATTTCGACTCTAATAAAAATTCTGACTGAACTATGGGAATTGTTGAGAATCTGGTGTGAGGCCCGAAACTATAGTCTTTCCTATCTCGCCCATTAGTTAATCGATGCCATAGTTTACCCTTAACTAAATCTTTCACAGAAATTCCTTATGTTCCTTACATCTCCATAGCTAATCTGACAGAGCTTGAATTTTGTAAGGAATATTTTTTCATGGTCCTATAAGGTAGACCAAACTCACACTCTACAAGACGCTCATAGTACCCGTGCTATTATATGGATCTGAAGCATGGGTACTTGCGCAAACAGATGAGGCAGTTCTTCGGTGTTTGAGAGAAAAATTCTCCGAAAGATCTATGGACCGATCTGAGTCGACGGTGAATATCGCCGTCGAATGAACCATGAGTTGTACCAGCTACCAGGACATCAACATTGTTAGACGTATTGAGCTGCAGCAACTACGTTGGCTAGGTAATGTTGTGAGAATTGGATGAAGATGCCCCAGCTCAAAAGGCATATAAAAGCAAACCAGGTGATGGTTCACGCAGAAGCGGAAGGCCACGAATAAGATGGAAAGATCAAGTGGGAGACAATATTGCCGAATATGATCTTTCAAATTGGAAAAACTGCACAAAAGATCGACGCGCCTAGAAATCTTTTTTAAGCTCGGCTTATGGAACGAAAGTTCTGTCACCAGCCAGCTAAGTAATTATGTATAAAGCATAGGGTTTTAAAGAAAATTTTGTCATGGTCTAAGACATGGATCTTTTAAAAAATATTTTTTCATGGTCCTATATGGCATGGATTTGACACTGTCATCCATCTATTCTAAAGGATTCATTAGCGATTGGGGAGACATTAAATGGAGCAACGACAGTTCATCTTAGTAGCAGAACATTGCAAGAGGCTTCAAAAGCCAAACTCGGCAGATGTTTTTGATAATCAAGGTAGTAGAAGATCAACATAACTCACAGGTCGGCCGGATCATCAAAGTAGTCGAGGTCATGGAAATAAAAAAATATGTTGATTTCCTTGATTTTATTTTGGGATAACAGAAAATTGGTAGGCGTATTGATTGATGGATGATATTCAATTCGGAATTATGATTGAATCAATTTTAAAGCCATCGGAAATACAACGATTCAAAATTGTTTCAATTTCAACACAATTAAGAGGTTATTCATAATATCATTATATGTGAAACATATGTTTAAAATTGTCTGCCAAAGCGTAATATCCATCCGAAGCTGAGGAATACCAAATTACATTCACTTGGATTGGAAAATTTGTCTAAATCCTAAAAAAATGTCAACCACTTCGGTTGGAAAATGCTCTTAAGGGTCATAAAAATGCTAATAATCGAAGCACGGGGACCTTTTATGTGAGCTATGTAAATTGATGGGCATATAATCAAAATCTATTATGAATATCATCCTCTGAAATCCGTAAGTACCTACTTATAACCATAACGCTTGGAAAATGAGGCTAGAAGCATTCAAATATTTCTGCAATCATATTTTTCCCTCCAAGAACCCGGAAATCTGAATTACAGTCACTTCGTTTGGAAAATGTGACCATACCATTATATGGGAGTTAAAGTAGGCTCCACGTTGGATGTCAATGAAGCAGCTCGTTAGCGGAGCTGGTTTTACTTCATTTGAATGAACACGATTTAAAATAAGGCGTTTACTCCTTGTTTACACATTATTTCAGCTTAAGATCTGAATCCATCAAATTGTTCAAGTGAGGTAATTGATCATAAATATTCAATTATTGCTAAACGTGTCAAAGTGACTTTATTGAAATTAGGTTGTGTTTAGGTTGTGAATTGCGAATATTTCGAGGTGTTTCAAATGGAAGAACAAAGTTAATATTGACTTCAGTATTGTGGAGGGTATACAAATATGGTCCGTTTCCGTTCTAAAACAAACGTATAAAAGAAAAAATCCCATGAAATCTAGATTCTTAAGGATTCTGGAATAGAGTTAAATTAAAGTTGGAGATTTGCTTTCTAAATTTAAAAATGTTTTCTGCATGTACTGTAATCCAGCATTCCTCCTAAATCAAATTTCATGTTTAAGTTGTTATAAAATATTCGCAAAATATTTTTTTCGTTATTTTCATTAAATAACCAAAATTCATGACATGTTTCACTTTTGCGATATATTCTATTTATAACATGGCATTTCCGGTTCCTTATAAATCCCATAATCACAGAATAAAAAAATATTCAGGAAGTAATGATTGTGTCATAAACAGGGTGACTATGCCAAAAAAAAAGAACTATAACAACAACAAAAAAATCAATAACTCCCACCAAAAAATAGCAACAGTAACAACAATAAGTCACCTACAAATGATGGCTTTAACTATTGAACACACACATACGAAGACCACCCACTCCGCTACATATGCTTTCGGCTTAAGGGAGGCAAAAAGCTTTTTTGGGAACCGCATTTTTTTTCTTTTTGCTTCCTTCACTTACCTCAGCTTTTATTCTATCCTGCAACAATTTTCCGGTATGACCAAATTTTTTACGCAAATCTAAGCTGGCATCAATATCAGCTGCGGCATTTACAATTGGTACATTGTTAGTGTTGTTGTTGTCGATTTCCACACTAGTAGCATCAGCAGCACTATTTGACGTTTTCGACGATTCGTCCAAATTTTCAGCTAAATTTAAAGCAGTTGCTTTAAAGCGTTTACTAGCACCGAACGATGACGTTGACGACAACAAGCCATTAAAACTTGTAACTTTAGGCTTATTAAGAGTGCTGCCCAACAACCACAATTGTTTAATTGACAATGACGAAGAACTTTTAAACATTATTTTTCCAACACAAACCGATAAAGAAAAAGTGTTCCAATAGTTTTTAGTTCTTGTTGTTTTTTTAATAAAGAATTTAAATTCCTTTTTTATTTTGTTTCAATTCACAAAATTTCTGTATCAGTCTTCTAGAAACTCTTCCGTAAAGCCGCTTTCGTTTTGTTTCTATTCAATTTTTTTATTTAATTTCGTTGAAGCTTCTTCTGCGCTACGATTTCGCAAAACAACGTATGTATTTGACGATTACTCACAGGCTACTGAAATCAAAGGTAACAAATGAAGCTCTTAAGAGTAAAAGAAATGGTATATTCATCACACAGGCCAACAACAACAAAAGCTAGTCATTTGGTATTATCTTGCTTGCTTGGCTATGTTTGCTTTTGAGCAATTCAAATTATAACAAACTCAAACATATACCACAAACAACAACAACAATCACTAACAGTACTTTTTGTATTCTCCCCAAAAAAAACCCCAGCAAGTTCTTCTTTTTCTACCTCTTCTTTCACATATTTATTGCGTTAATGGGGGAGAGATGCGAGAGAGTGCGCGCCAAATGAATGAATTTGGTTTTGGGGTTGCTAGGCTCTCTAACGACATAATCCCTTAATTTGGCTCTTCAACTCTTTAAGCTTTCTCCGGCTCTCACACACAATGTGTCACTCCTCACCACTCTCTTATTCATTCATAGAAGAACACATGGCGCCTCTCCACAACAAAGTAGATAATGAGAAAACACAACAAATCTTGGTTAAATGATTAAGATGTGTCTTGCAAAAAAAAAAATAATTAACGAAATTACTGTCAAAATCTGTTGCTGTGTACATATATAATATAAAAAAGAAATATTTATACATACTTATATATAAATATATGAAGAGGATTCTGTATATATGCACATTAGCCTACGTATCTATCTACGAATGAAAACAATATAACAACAACAAAACCATTAAAACATCTGCCATCAAATGTTGATGGAATATCTTATTTTTAAAAATATCAGCCTATCAGCTAAGAAAGGGGGCTCGTTTTCTATTTATGAAGCATGTATTTCATACATATATACAAATAATGCATTTTATTTATTCGTAATTTTTGTTACAGTTCATGGCCATCAAGAAAACAAAAACAAATTGTTGTTTATTAAAAAATAGAATACTGAATTTTTTGTTGCACAATAAAATGCTAGGAGAATTACTTTTTGGCAAAAATAATTCTCCAACGCAAAGATTCATGTGTACATTCTAAAACATCAAATTTGTCATGGACTCATGTGACAGGGCATGTCAAATTCAAAATTAATACTGAATGCTTGACGCCATAGTGTGTAATCACATTTTTACACTGGAAATCTCGTGTCTTATTCATAAATAATACAAACAAAACCACAAAATATTTAACACATATTTTTGTCATCAACTTCCCCGGAATTTCGTTTGGTCTTTTTATTTTTCAACATTCATCTCCTTAACTTCGTTTTCTTTGATGGAATATTTTTTCTTGTTTTTCTTATAACCATTTTTTTATTATTAACTTTATAAATTAACACAATTCTAAACATATAAGCAATTCAAAAAATGTTTCAGTTCAGCTTTAATCATTTTGACAAATGACAAAGAATAGATTGGACATAAAATGTAAATAATCTTCTTCAACAAATTGTATATAAGAGAGGGCACTGTATTTCGGTTCTTCGGGTGGGAAATAGATATCTTCTTCTTCCTCTTGCAATTCCAACATGGCACTGGCCTCGTCGGCAATATGTACACGTTTAGTATAATCATCATCGTTAGCATCACCGGGACGTCGTAGAGGTGGACGTGATAAAGCCGGTGTTGAGGCAGCTGGAGGTTGTTGGATTTTACTAGTCGCACCACCACCTATTGGACTTATAATGCGTGACATTTCAAAACCTCCGCCCGATGGTCCGGGGGTACGTTGTTGCTGTTGTTGTTGCAAATGTAAACGTCTGACAACATTTACCCGTAAATCCGAGGATGGTGGTTTACGTTGTATCTCGGGAGGAATACGTTGCATGTTCACTGTTGCAGCACTCTGGGACGTACTAGCACCACTACCATTCAAATCTTTATCCGAATCAACTTCTTGCATCAGGACTTGACCATGTTTACGACGATGCCAAATTTTGTTGTGTTCCCTAAAGTCCACCACAACCTTCTTGCGTACAAATTCATGATATGACAACAGCTCACTACTTATTTCACGGCGTATAAGTTGTTTTTCACGGGTCGGTAGACTGGGATTCTTTAGAGCCAGTAGACTTTGTGATGCTGCCAGTGTTAGTATATGTTCCAAGGCAACCAAACACAATTCACCATCTAAATTCGAAAGCAATTCATTTGGGGGACAATTAATAGATGAAACTGAGGCCACTGAAAGAGATTTGGAAAATGGCCGCGAAGAGATATTGTGAGCTTGTGGGGATTTGGTAATGCTTGTATTGCCACTGCTGGTAGCAGAACCACCTTGTCGACACACTTCTGGGAGAACATTGAGGGGAACTTCATGAAAACCATAATTTTGCTATGACAAGAAGAAATACATTTGTTTATGATATTATTTTTAAAAGTTATCAAGAAAAAGTACTTACCAAATTCAAAACCTTTGTATAGACACCCACAATACTAAGAACAGTTCCAAATGTAAGATGCACAGCATTCTCACTTAATTTGGGAGCACCAAAGCATATCTCAAATATTGGCTCCCACTTGAAAACCGCAAATTCTGGTTCACATATCAAATCGACCAAATTGGGACTAAATGCTTGCAGACACTTGACGCATAAGATGATGATCTCGGTTAGGCTAAAAAAGACAGAATAAATCAATTTATAAAACCTTGTTGTTTTTTAGTCCTCTAAAAATATTCATCAAAAAGATCTAAGCCCTCATAGTCCTTGAAAAAATATTCGTTAAAAACATTTAAGTTCTCATAGTTCTTAAAAAAATATTTTTGAAAATCCATGCCTTGAAAAAGTACTTTTTTAATTCACACTTTTATGACATCCACGATTTGTTTTCTCCTAAACTCAAAATATTTTTTTTAACTGTTACTTACTCATTAAAAGCCGTTATGGCCTCATCTACAAGCCCAGCACTTTCCGAATCACGTATAATTTCCAATTGGGAACGACGTCCAGCAATTAATAACTTCAAGTTTTTAGGTTGATGGAACATGGCTATGGCATGGCTTAAGAGTATTTGGACTGACCGCTATAACAAAAAATGAAAACATTATTTTAATATAAATAAAAAAATCCTCGAAAGTATAACTCACCATCAAATTAAAAAGTGATTGTGAATGTTCCAAACGCCATTGTTTTTCGAATAACACCAAATTGGAGAGTAATGTGGAACAACTTTTTATTAAACGCATTGCCGACGGCTCCAATGATTGTTTACTTAGCAGCAAGGAATCCACTAAATATTCTTCATGGATACCCACAAATTGAAGAGTTTCCTTAAGGAAATGATATGAATGTTTCTGAAACAGTATTGTAACCAATTCAATGCCCCGGGCATAAATTGGCCACCATTTGTGTACCGTCCAATCACTATCCTTCGGCTGCAAGGAATAATTTGCCTCCAATAACTCTTTGGGTGGTAGCAGCTTCAACCACAAATAATCTCCAACATCACAGTGTAAAAATTCTGCCGAACAATTGCCTTTGGCAAAGACAATCAGAACATCCAGCAGCTCCACAGATAATTGTTGTTTATTGTGCAGCTGTAAAATGGAACCAGTGCAACTGAGCAAACGTTGGAAGACTTTATTAGTAATAAATGGTAAATCCCAATTACCAAAACCATCATTGTGGAATATGGCAGCAATGGTTTTCAAAAGATTCAAACACAAGATCAAAGAGTTTGAAGATGAGAGGGGATTGCGTTTAAGCTCCTCACTGGATTTTTTGCTGTTGATCTCAATTTTCACACAATTCTCGAGGTTGTGTAATTCCGAGCAAATAATATTCACTACCGAATGTAAAAACATCATTGACAGCGATGAGTCTTCCGTTAATTCTTCCGACAATAAATCGGCACATTTTATGGCTATCGAGAGGCATGCCTCCTTGGCTCGAACATGTAAATCGGCGTAACAAGAAGCCACTTTGGCCAGTAGATTATTTAATTGTTTCAAGGTGTTGCGATGTTCCTCCGAAGATTCGGTATAGGCATGTTTAAAACCCAATATGATGAATAAATATAATTCCGAAATGATTATCAGAGGCCTAAGGTCTTCTACATATTCTGCTCTTTCCACCAAAATGTTGAGCGTCTTCTGGGCCAACAGCTTAAATTGTTTGCGAGGAATTTCCATAAAGGCGGGTTGTTTCTTAAGCAGTATTAAAAGAAAGCTTTTAAACGCTTGCAGACGACACAGCCATTCCGGCATTTCTTCAGGATTAAATTCATGTGGCTTCTTCACTGCCGTTCTGGGTAAATCGAAAACAAAATCTATCCATTTTTCAAAATGTGGTGCGTCAAAGAGTTTGGCTACCACTTTCTTTAAATCACTGTTCGGTTTGTGATGATTGGAGAATATCTCAATACCCAAAATATTCAGCAATTGGGTATAGGCCTTGACATTGGATTTATATTCCCCAAACAGGGGTTTACACAATTTATTCCAGAAGTTGTCCTTTTGCGCCAAGGAGTCCACCAATATTTGCATATTCTGTTTCCACAGCATGTGATACAGATTCATGATTTTACTCGGCAATGTCTGTTCCACAATTTGTGGATCTTTACTAACCGCCTCCAAGTAATCCTCCATGTAGGTTACAATACTGTCGGATATTTGTGTATCGCTTTCTTTGCCAAAAATACGCTTCTCTTTGTTGTAGTTGACTTTGAAGAAAGCCTCTGTGACACCGGGTTGTTTGGCAATACACGATTCCACCAGTTCCAATATGGCAATTTTAATGGAATCGATTTCCAATTCATCGGGTAATTTTTGCAGGAAAGTCATACGTATTTGATCCGCCTCCATATCCAAGCAGGCCAGCAGAGACATATTAAATTCCAAGGCAATTCTTTTCAGCAATCTACACGACAATATGGGTAGCCATCGGTCGAAAATGTTACTCATATAACGTGTTACTACGGGGATAATGCGCAGAGTGTCTCTCTGCTTGGGCTGTGTATAAATCATTGCCTCCAATGGTGACAACTCAGATGAATCAAAAATTGTGGATTTCAATTTTAAAACCTGCATTAGAATACGCATGGATAAGCGGACCAACAACACCAGGCCATGGCTTTGTTGTATCATCCAATTCGATTCCATTTCCATGCAATGTTGCAGATAAGCATTACCCAAGGCCACAAAACGCAGCAGAATTATACCATTTTCCATATTTAACATGGAGTAGACGCAAATGTCTCGCAATAAAAGTTGATCCTTTGGTACTTCCTTATCCTTTTCCAAGGCGGTAAACTCATCCAGAATATCACATATAAAACCCATAATCTCGGCATAAATTGTATACTTTTCCTGCTGGGATTTGAAACGCCAAACGTGCAAGTGGGGGAAAACATCACGAAGCAAAAATATCAAACCGGGAATTTCCACTTGAAAATATTTTCTCCTTTGCAATTTCGTATAGGTCCTAAGGAAACCCAAATAGGCTTGTAAAAATTCAAAACTTTCACGTTTCTTCTCGACATCAACCAAATAGGAACCAACCAACAGGGAATCAAAACAGGAACCATGGGCATATTTTTTATAATCTCCCAGCGAATCGTTGCTTATCACCGGTAAAATAGATAAATTTATGACACGTATAAATATTTCAGCATCCGCCAAGGGCAGCAAGGCGGTACACACATTCAATGCATTGGCCAATAATTCGATGGGTGGTTTCTGCAAAGCCTTAAATTTGTTTAACAAATCGATGCACATTTCAGTGGGATGAACCATTTCAACACTAATTCCTTGCAATGATTTGGTTTTCTTCAAGGCGGCATGTAGGTATTTTAAGCCTTCGTTAACACGTCGAACACGCTCCGTATTTTCATAATCACCATGATAATGCATTGTCTCAGTCAGCAGGGAATTAATTTCATGATGTAAAACATTAAAATAATTCACTGGCAAACGGAAGTGAACACAATAGCCTTCGGGACGACCCAATACAGTGGCTTGGGTACCCTCGGGTAGATAGAAATCAATACGAGGAAATGGTTTAACGGTGTGTCCCAAAACATAATCATCACCTCCTAGGGGTTTTAAATGGAATCGAGTTTCATCATAGACATCTGTGAGTATGGGCAAGGATTCGAGATTTTGTCTGACCTAGAAAAACAAAGGAAGAAGAAAATATATTTAAGAGATTAAGGATGATTTTGTAAAGAATTTTTTAAACATTTTTTCAAGGACGACATATAAGCCTGGATTTCTTACAATTTTTCAGGGTACAAAAATTGTACCATGAGGAGGGTTTTGGTATCATTGAAACACAACATTATAAATTAAAAATTATACTTACATAATTTCCCATACCAGCCTTAGTCAAGGCTGTGGCTATCATAGAAAGATGGGCGAAATCTAATGGGAACATTTCCAATAATGTGTCATAAAGCGAACGAACTCCTCCCTCTAAGAAATAAATTGGATATAATTAATTAATAGCATTATTAAAATCATTTTTTACTAACCCTCTTGTGAACAGAATTCCTTAGCCAATGTTGGCCAACTTAATAGCTCACAGACAAGTTCATAAATAAATGGATGTTTCGAGCATGAGCCATCACCATCAAAATATTCACACAATTGGCTTAACATATTATAAATTGTTTTTCGAACAATTCTCGAGACCATGGAATCATCCTTAAGAAACAATTAAAAATTTAAAAATAACACCAAGTAGAGAATTTAATTTCCTCTCACCATAAACATTGAATTTGATAGTAAATCATGTAGAAATTTAAAACAATTCAAATCCACTGCTCTTTTACCCATTTTACGGCAACGCATTAAATGTTCCTCATTCTCGGCTGCTTCCGTATATTGGATTTGCATTAGCATCCATGACATAAGCATTGGACCATTTTCCGGATGATGACACATACCGGTAACATCTTTATCCAATTCCTTAAATACACTATTGGCCAACGGCTTTGAGTCACCGCTGTCTCTCTTAAAGTCCAGACATTTAAGAAATAGCGCCAACTCTGCATAGGCCAGACGTGTTAACAGTTCAAAATGTAAAGCATTTGCAGAGGCATTCAGATAACTTTGCTGCCTACCAAAGGAATGTTGTTTAAAACAATAAAATAATCTTTTAATTTCTTGCGCATTGAAATGTCGATGATCACACAGTAGGATGATGATATGCGAAACTTCTATAATTTCTCGTGCATTACGTTCTGACCAATTAACCAATTTCGATTGATAATTGAAAAATTCACGATTGGTCAATTTATGGGGTGGTGCCTCATTTATCAAATGTTCCAATTGTTTGATATAAGATTCCCTTAGCTTATCCATGCCGATCTTATTGACAATTTGCTTATACTCATTGTGATATGGATGGTTGGGAACACGGTAAAAGATCAATAGATTTTTTACAATTTTCAATACAATCAAACGTTCCAAGGTGTAGTAACCCCAAATATCATCCAGTAATTGGGTCATATTATTTTCGGTTGATATGAGTGTAGTTAGGGAGCTGGCTGAACCGCGATATTCATTGGCCAAATAGAAGCATAAGATTTCCCAACATTGCACTGATTCGAGATCCTGTAAAAGTGATAACAAATTAAATAGTTTCCTTGTAGTGTTTTGAATTTACCCACCAGTAATTCCTGCAAACGTATGGTAAATGGCAGTAGCTTCTCTTGTTTCTTTTCCGCCAACAACTTTTCCAAAGTTGTTTTGGAATCATTCGATGTCTTAAATTGCAAAAGGCCATCCTGTAATTCTTGGCTTACATTTGTTAGCTCTTCCAAGACAGTGCTTTCAGGTGTTTCATGATGTATGCCCGACACCAGCTGCCATAATTTCTTCCAGTCAGTTCTGTAAGGGAATATAATACCATTATTTAGATTCTTGGGAATAATTTAGGTTT
>NW_026884434.1:0-57113 GCF_032173495.1 Musca vetustissima | reverse complement strand
AGAAAAATACTCCGAAAGATCTTCGGGTCGATCTGCGTCGACGGTGAATATCGGCGTCGATTGAACCACGAGCTTTACAATTTATTCGCGGACATCAACATAGTCAGTCGTATTGAGCTGCAGGCTATGTGGAGCGAATGAATGAGAATGCCGCAGCTCAAAAGGCATATAAAAGCGAGCCTACTTATGGTTCCCGTAGAAGGGGAAGCCACGAATCAGATGGAAAGACCAAGTAAGAAACAACATCGTAGAACGTGGTCTTTCAAATTGGAGGAAATGCGCACAAGATCGACGCGCATGGAAATCTTTTTTAAGCTCGGCTTATGGAACAAACGTTCTGTAACAAGCCAGCTAAGTAAGTGAGTATTTCAAGCCTGAAGTTTTTTAAAAATATTTTTTCAAGCATCAATACAAGGTGTGTATATTTTAAAATTCTCCATTAATGGTCTATAGAGTATCCTTCCAGTCACCTATAGAAACTCCTTACTAGCCAATCGTACCACATCCCTTTTTGAAGCAACCACAATTTTTTGTCTTGCTGAAGACTCGCCCAGTCCCTTCTGAACTCCTTTGCAGCAATTTTTTCGTTCCACCCTAATGTAAGTACAGACTTTGCCAACATGTAGGCAATAAGCGCCAAAACATTGTCGACATTTCGTATTTTCCTTTAGAGTAGATTTTTTTGTAGATTTTAGTTTTCTGTTGCTATTTTCATTTTTGCAGGCACATACTTGAATATTCATGAAGAAGATGATTTGTGTGCTGTGAGTCAGAACATCTTCCTTCGTTATTTTCGTTTTTTTTTCTATTTCTTACTACAACTATTTAACATGTTTGGCTAAAAAATATGACAACGGCATTTCAAGACTTGTAACTGGTAAACGGTTGCAGAGAGAAGTACAACAAAAACAACAACAACTACAAAACAATATACACTAAACATGACAGACAACAACTTAGTTAACTAATTTTATTTTGAGGTAATACCTCTGTGATATGTGATAAAGATTTAAACGGTATTTCTTAAAAAAAATCTCCTAAAAGGTGCCATCTCTGTCAGTTGGTTCCTTCTTTTTTCCCGAAAGAAGTATTCTTAGAAATAATTTCTTGAAATTGGGTCAAGCATACTCAGATAAACCACACACGCGGTCTCCATGGACACGAATTGCATTTCTCAAAATCCCCTTCCTTGTAACTATTGGGCGCCAAATAATTCCCATTCCCATCTCCCATGTCAATTGTGGATAGACACGAGCATTGATCGTTCCCTTTTGTGTGATGCATTTTATTCTTACCTTCGTGTGTTGCCAATTTGAATTGACAACAAATGCATCCCACAATAGAAGAAGAAGCACGGGAAGAAACATTTTCTCTTCCATACCTTGGCATTAGGGATTTAATTCTGCCCGTCTCAATCCATCCGTAACTTATTTAAACACAAATCGTGACAAGAATTCTAAAAGGAATTTTCATTAAAAAAAAGCAAAAAAATATATTGCACATACATCTGCATGTGTAGAATTGTCGGTAGGCATGATTTCTGGCAATTGAAATTGCCGCGCTAACATTATTCGCGTGTGTGTGGGGAGAGAAAGTGGCACTTGTCTTCAAGTTACTAAATGGGATACTAAGATAAACATTCATGACATCCTTATAGAATATTCTCCTGTTATTCATTAGAAACGTTGCAAATATGTTCTACAATCTGCAATACAGCTTCATCAGTCCCACAGGCCTTTCTAAAACCAAATTGATTGGCAAATGAATTGCTGTTTTCCTCGAAATATGATAATATCAGTTTAGAAATGATTCTTTTGAAAACTTTGTCAAGGTCTGATAAAACAGCATCTTGTCTAAAATTTGTGATACTATTCGAACTGGTTTTCTTGTGTATTGGTATCCCTTTTTTCATTTTCAAGATATCAGAATATTTTCCGCTTGCAATCATACTATTGAAGATTCTGTGCAATATATATGTTACCTCAGATTTCCTTACCAACAACATCCATGGACGTATATTATCGAAACCGCAGGTTTTTATAGGTTTTAATATCTCAATTTCATTCAGTATACGAGTTCTATCAACTGACTCTAAAGAAAAGTTTCCATTGCAAGTGTCCTAAACACATTTATATCGTTGTCATTATGGTGTTTTATGCCTTCCCTTAAATCTTCAACCGAACGAACAAAATATCACAATTGACCACAATTAACTTGCATTTTGATTGATCATTCTATTACACGTTTCTTTTTTCAATTTAACCGAATTTAATGTCAATCATTTTAGTTCAACAAGTTGGAAACCTTTCAGATCAGTTTGTCAAAATCGAGAGTTTAGGTGGCACTAATAGGTATAACATTTCAGTGGCCGATAGCGGTCACTGAACAAATCCGTTCAATTAACGAGAATAATAAGCATTGAACTATGTTGTTCATTCGTTCAGTGGACTGACTCGTTCAATTGAACTTGGTCTGTCATGAACGACACAAGATCACTTCTTACAAGCCGTCCACAGAGACTACTTACTAAAGAGACACCTTGCCAACTATATATTGAAAGTACTTACCATTTGACTATAGATTCCTATTATTCATCAACTGAGACTCCTTATACAATCTCAATCCTCTACAGTGACCCCTTACCAGTCGAATATAATTTCTACATGTCCTCTACACAATCTACATACCAGTACTGTATAAAAACTTAGTTACTAGACTTTTTTTTATTTTTGATTATTTGTATTAGAACCCAAAATGGGCTTAAATCTCTTTCAAAATGACTCATATGCATACTTCTTACCGCTTCTCTCTAGATTCTTATAATGACTCGTGAATATAGACTTCTAAACAGTCCTCTATACAAAATCATGTTTTTTTCTGTGTCTTCTTTTCAAAGCTTAGGACTTCCACAGAGCTCATTCCAAAACGACATTGTTCAAATGAACCATTCTGCAAAAGGAACTATCGGAACTAGGTCCAATTCTTTAGTTCCTCTAGTTCTCCGATCATTTCTTTTTGCCCTCGTTCACCTAGTTCATTTTGATTCAATCGTTCATCTAGATCATTCCTTTCATTCACCGAATTACCAATGAATGATTGAAGTAAAAGTAACCATAGTTTTTAGTATCGATTAGTCCTTGTGTTAGTTTCGTTAATTATTTCATTATTTTTATTCTAGCTAAGTATATCATTGCTCTGCTGTAGCTTGTCCTAGATGAAGCAAATACCACCAATAGTTGCTTAGATGAAACGTTTCCTTGAATATTGGTTGGATAGAACTTCCACAAAACATCAATTAGTAAAGTTATATCGTTCCGAAAACCAACTTGTACAAATGAACTATTCTGCAAAAGGAATGATTGGTACAAGGTCCGTTTCTTTCGTTCCCTGGACTCCGGTCGGTAATTTTTTATCTCGTTTACCTAGTTTCTTTTGATCGTTCCATATTGATCGTTTCGTTCACAGGCTCAATTTATTAATATGAACCGTGGAACTAAATTAATGACCACAGTTTATTTTGTGGAGCGAACCGAAAAAAATTGTACCTTTTTGTAAAGAAGATGTCCAAACTCGATCGATTAGTCCTTGTTACATTAATAAGTGTTTTTTCTTCCAATGAAGTAGATGATTAGTCCGTTTTATCCTGTCCTTGGTGATGAGGATGCCATCTAATTTTGCCTAAAAAACGCCTCCTTGAGTATTGGGTGGACAGCGATTAGTAGACCTGAGACGTTCCGAAAAGATCTAGTTTTAATGAACTATTCCGCAAATGGAACGATCGGTACTAGGTTCGGTTCATTCGTTTCTTTTGCTCCGGTCAATTATCTAGATTTTTTAGGGAACTAAATTGATAAAATAATTTCTTTGTAGAGTAAACCGAATAATATCAATTGCTCAACTCCTTGTGTTAGTTTCGTTAGTCATTGAACTAAAAGAAACGTTGGAAATAAATGAGATAGTTCAGTTTTGTGGAGCGACCTGGTGGTAGTTTCTTTAATATTATTTTTTAATTACAGCTAAGTACATGATTTTTCTGATGTGACCTTCCTAGGTAATGTGGTTGCCATCAATAGTTGCCTACATTGTGTTTTCCTCATGTGTTCATGCTATGGTTGCTAAAAATCTCAGAAGGCTTCGGAGCCATTTTATATGGATAGAAACTGTTAACCAATTACCTGCCGATTATCCTCCTATAACCTACAGAAACGTCCTCCCAATGACCTATAAAGACTGGCAATGAATTATTGGGACATTGTTTTTTTGTGTTGCCATTTTTCTGAGTATAATAGGAAAGATCGCCACCCAGGCTCTTTCCTATTGTACTCATTTTGTGATAGGTGGTTATTAGAATGTCCGAGGGTTTCGGAGGCATTACCAATCATCTATAGAATCATTTCACCAATCTCTTTTAATCGATTTACCATATGTCTTACTAATTATCTATAAAGACTCCTTACTAGTAACATAGAACTTTGGCACCTAACGAACCAGGAATCCATACAAAAATCCATTAAAAGTAAAAATGAAATGTTTTAACATAGCCAGAATAGCGCAAAGGCCTGAGGAGCAATAACCCAAGAACTAAGATAACCTAACATGGGAAGTTGCAGAAACAACGGCAACTAATCGAGTAGGATGCTCCCAAGAGGATTAGCAGCCCTTACCTGGCACCTATGGGTATCAATAACCTCTAGAGACTCCCTGAATGGATTCCATCACAATGATCCAGAAAAAAATCCCTACTACTTTTCTCCTTTAAAAAATTCTTGACACCAGTAGTGTTGGCGGTTTATTTGGGATACCATTTGTATTTTGTTTTTTCAAAATAGTCAGGCTGAATCCCAGTTTGTTGTTTTTATAAAAAACAACTATTTATTAGTGGGGAATGTATGGCATTGTTTGCCGAGGGGTAAGCCAGGGAAGACTATAGTTTCGGATCACGCCACTGATCCTCATCAGTTCCCTTAGTTTTTTGTTGGTATATTCTCCCCAGAAGCTATTGCTTCTATACAAAAAACCTTTCATACCCAAATGTCTCTTGTAACAAAGCGAAGTACTTAGCTGACCAACGACATAAACTGCATGAGAATTTCGCTGGAGCCTCACTTCGAGGTTAACAAGACATTTACAAACACCCTCAACTAGTTCCCTGCACCATTGGGTATACCTATTAACATTATCATACCATTGCAAGCATTGCCAGACAATGACTTTAAACAAACTTTAATTTACCTTTAACATCCAAAGATGGCACTCTACGTCCCTTCGCCTCTTGCTGGTTCACTATCAACCAAGCAAGCATCCATACCAACGCCAAAGTTCCATGTCAACATCAATGGCCAGACAATATTTATGTACTACTACTACATACTGTACATGGGGATGGTAGGTACTTACGAACGAACGAAGTGAGTGAGTGAAGAAGTAACATCCCATACAACTTTATACGAATGAAGCTCGGCACAACATGTATATGCGGACAAAATTCTTCTTTACAATGTAACAATTTATGAGGGAGAAGAAGAGAGAAGGGAGACTCTTTGACAGAACATTAAAGTGGTTGCATAATTTTCATAAATTTTAAATGTTAATTTCGCAATGAATTGCTGAACAATAAAAAAAGACAAAATTTGATTGTTTTCTAATACGATACATTCTCGAAGAATAGGTCGTGATAGGGTTATGCAGATTGTTTAAGAATGAATAAGAAAATTTGTATTCAAGGACTAGGATTTTTTGTATTTGAAAAAACAAAAATCTATAAATTGTTTTTAAGTGTCTAAAATATATTTTTCTAAGCTTAAGATCCATCGCTAGTTTTTCAGTGTAGGGGATTTTCTTCGCTACGGAATATAGAGTCTCAGTATAACGACCAATGGGTCCCGGTTTCGAATCCTTCCAACGTAGGAGACGCACTTCTTTCAGGTATGACAAGAGGTATTGTTTCTAGAGAACGATAGATGGGAGTCTCATCTAGGGATTAAAAAAAATCAAAAAATATTATTTAGGTCCCTAAAATAACTTTATTGTAAGAATAAGATCCACCTCTTGATATTTTATTAAGCGTAGGCGGATTTTTTCGCTAGGAAAAATAGAGTCTCAGAATACCCACCAATTGGTTCTGGATTTGAATCCTTCCAACGTATGAGACACAGTTCTTTCAGGAATGACAGTAGATAGCGCCACCAAGATGAAAATGACAAAAACTAATTGAGTCAAGACACGAACCATTGCATAAAGTTCAAACAGGTGTTGATACTAGACCACGATAGATGGCGGCTGCATCACAGCAGCCGATTTAAGCTCCACCACCAGATATTGTTTCATCGTATGTGGGTTTTCTTTGTTAATAAAGCTCGGTGATATGTTTCTGATCATTCTAGTATTTTTATATAAAAGAAATATATACTTTTAGTGAGTTATTTATACTCTTTCGAGTCGAGCTTAATGATCGAAGTTTTGGAATGAAAAGGAAAGCCAGGAGAAGAATCTACCCACCATTATGGGACGCGTTTCGCCGTTGGTTAAGCGGCTCATCAGGCATATTGGGCTATGTGGCTTTACAAAGGTCGTATGTTGATAACTTGTATTTATTCCGCCCTGTTGCGAATCTTGCATATGCGAATTAAATTCAAATTTGCCTACTCTGAGGACCAATTTTCTAAATAGTTTTTTCGAATAATATAAGCTAGGTTACCTCTATAGAAATGACTGGAAGCGCAACCATGTGAAAAATGGCAACAGTAACTGAGCCAAAACTCCAACCATGCACACAGTTCAAGGAGCTTTTGTTTGTAGGCAGCGATAGATGGCAGCATGATTACCTAGGTAATTTCTTTTCTAGGAAAGATCAGTGGTTCGATGCTGATCATTCTAGTAGTTTTTATATTAAAATAAAGGAGGATATCGCAAAGTAGAAATGACAGGAGATAGCGCCACCAAGAGGAAAATGGCAACACTAACCGAGCCAAGACTCCAATTTAAGGAGGTGTGGTTGTTAGACAACGACAGATGGCAGCTGCATCACCTAGGACAAGCTGCAGCAGCCGATTAAAGATCCGCCGCCAGATATTTTTTCAGCGTATGGGGTTTTTCTTTCTGTATGAGAAACATTTAATCAACCATAGAGGTTTTAAGAAAAATTAGTTCTGATTGTGAAAATTGAATTATCAGTAAGATGAGGTTAACACAAAATAGAAATGGCAGAATATGGCACCTCCAAGAAGAATATGGCAACACTAACTGAGCCAAAACTCCATCCATTGCATAAAATTCAAGGAGGTGTTGTTTCTAGACAACACTAGATGGCAGCATCATCACCTAGGACAGGCTACAGCATATGATGTAAGCACCGTAACCTGAAATGTTTCCGACAGTATTGGACAATTTTCTTAGTTAGGGAAGATCAGCGATCATCATCAGCGAAGATCATCAATAGAAATGGCAGAATATAGCACCTCCAAGAAGAATATGGCAACACTAACTGAGCCAAAACTCCATCCATTGCATAAAATTCAAGGAGGTGTTGTTTCTAGACAACACTAGATGGCAGCATCATCACCTAGGACAGGCTACAGCATATGATGTAAGCACCGTAACCTGAAATGTTTCCGACAGTATTGGACAATTTTGTTAGTTAGGGAAGATCAGCGATTCGTTGCTGATCATTCTAGTTATTTTTATATAAAGAATAATTTTTTAATAATATTGTATAATAAACTAAGTCCTCAGCCTCTGAAATGTTCGGAATGAGAATAATATTAATCAAAGAATTTCCTATAGTCAACAAAAATTATCTTTCGGCATGGGAAAAATGTAATCCATCATATAAGTTTTATGAATAATTAGTTAGCATTGGCAATACTAACTGAGCCAAAATACCAACCATTGCACACAATTAAAGGAGCTGTTGTTTCTAGACAACTATAGATGGCAACCTAATCACCTAGGACAGGCTAAAGCAGATTTGAGATTCTCCGACAGATATTTTTTCAACGTAAATTATTTTTCAAGTTTTCGATTCTTTGCTGATCATTCTAGTTTTTTTATATATAAATATAATTTCTAATATTATATATAGATTAGGTAGATAAGTCCTCTGCCTCTGAAATGTTCAGTGTGAGAATAACAATAATCTAAGAATTTTCCTTCTGCATGGGAAATATGTACGACATCATAAAAGTTTTGAGAAAAATTAGTTATCATTGGGCGCCATATTTTCCAAAAATATGTTATTCTCAAATATCTACCGATTTTTTCTAGGGATATTTCTATAAAATTAATCAACATCGCTTGCAGATATTTTAAGCAAGCTTTAGAGACTGAGAATTAATTTCCAATCCAAAAGCATTCGATCCATCCAACCCAGTCAATTTTCTACCATATTGTTTTACATTAATTCCTTGCAATCATATCACAAATACTACAACCGAGCAGATGAGACTGTAACCATCTGACTTTGGACCTTACTGTCACATAGTTCCAACAATGTTGTGGTTTTGCAACACGGCATCTTTTTATGTTACCTTTTTTGTAAGAAATGACTGTCTGGCAAACCGCATCATTTGATATGCTTTTCTTCTAGCCATTGTTGTTGTTGTTTTTTCCCCTTGTGGTCCAATAGATATTTGTTGGTGTTGACAAAAATATATATTTGGCTAAGGATGATGATGATTGTATGCTTGAACTAAACTGAAATTTTGCCAAAAAAGTTATTGATTTTTTATGCGGACTTATCTTTTTAAAATGCCTACTGTATAGATTGTGGAGAGAGTGAAGAGGCTGGAAAGCGAACAGTGAATGGATATTAAAAGAAAATATCACAATTTAAAACTAAAAGTATTATGCAATCTTGTTTTTTTCATGTCAATCCTTTTGGGGTCATAGGGTTTCCGCAAAGCATCGGATAAATCTAAAATAAATAAATGTTTCTCTCCCGTTCAGGAATATTTTCTTTCTCCCTCATATCCGTCATATAACCATGCAAACAAAATTAAGGAGGCATTGTTTCTAGACAACCATAGATGGCAGGCTCACCACCTAGGACAGGCTACAGGAGGAGATGAATCGTTTATTTAAGACCCATCGCCTGCTTTAGTATACTATAGTATGGAGGGTATATTAAATTTGTTTCTCCGTTTGTATCTCATCGAAATTTCCGATCCTATAAAGTACAGTATTCTTGATCAGCGTAAAATCCTATGACGATTTAAAAATGTCCATCTGTGTGTTACAAAATGTAAAAAATGTTCGTATGCCGCCAGGTCAAGTTCGAAGATGGGATACGAGTATATCGGCTTAAACTGAATTTGCTGAAATTTGGTACATATAAGTCCACTTTTTCTGGTAGACCCCATATAACAGTATCCCCAATTTTCAGTATTTTTGGGGGTTCGACCGAATTCGCTGTAATTTAGTAGCAAATCTCTCCACAAAAAGTATAGGTTCATTATTTATGGTAGCCCCCATAAAAGGGTAGCCCCCTAATTGTCGGCATTTTGGGGGTCTTGAGTTCATTTTGGGTGTCTCCCCATATAGCCGTATTCCACAATAATATTGGGGATAGATATATAAAGACGATTTTGCTGATTTAGCGATCTATTGTAATCACTCTACCTTCGGAGGATATCGAGTTAAAATAAAACTAGAACGTCAGGTTCTAGAATGCATTATATGGGTCCGCATTTAGTCCTAGCTCCCATATATCAATACCTACCCATTTTCGGTATTTTTATACCCTACACAACTATGTTGTCAGGGTATTATAGCTTTGTGTAGCCCCAAGAATTTGTAAAGCCTCGAAGTAATAGTCCTAGACCTACCTTAAAGTATACCGATCGCCATATCTCGACTAGATGAGTCGATCTAGACATGTGTGTCCCTCCGTCCGTCTGTCCATTTTAATATGCAAACACGATACAGGCCATAGTAATGTACCAATCTATACGAAATTTAGCATGTAGGACCTGTTCTGACTAATGAAGATCCCTATTGTTTTTGGTAAATATTTAGCGGATGCAATGGACCAACAAATTTTTTTGTCTGTTTTTCTGGTCGCCCTAGAGGCTCTAATTATGACCCTTATATCGCGACATTTTACATTCAGAAGGGGATCGGCCCAAAGAATAAGCATGCCTGTTTTAATGAAGATCGGCCAATATTTAGACCCTCAAATATACCCTTACTTTTGTGTGAATACAAAATTTATATTCTATGGCGTATATATTTACTAATGAAGGGCACAGAACCGAGAAGTTGATAGTATATCCAAGAGGAGTGGTTGACCTTTAAATTAATACCAATTATATTTTCGAATGTACTCCGATGTGGGAGTTACACTTAAATATTTAAAGGTGCCTACGTATTCAGATATTATTTAGTAACCCATTACCACACTAGAGGGCGGAAATATAGCGCTCTGAAATTTTCTATGAGGATTCAGGTATGGTCAAGGATTCGATAATGATCAGATAATAATTTTTGAATGAAGTGAACCGAAAACTTATTTTTTTTGTGTTTTTTCGAGTCGATCACAACACATTTCACGATGAAGGGAATCTCGACAAGTAATTAGAAGGGCTGCACTGAATATTAGTAATATTTGTTGACCTCTAGTCGGTCAAGAGAGTGCAAATATTGCCCAAGCTCAGAATGTAGTAGCACAGAAAGTTAGATGTTCGTGGAAGTTGTGTAGGGTATCATATGGTCGGCCCCGTCCGACTATACTTCTCCGCTCACTGATTAATATTTAGCTTGATGCATACATGTTGGGCATAGCACCTCATATAATGATAACTTTAAATGTTCAGTAGTTCCAACACGATGCAATCAATATTGGTCCTGGTTTACATATAGCCTCCGGGGACATACAAACATTTTTTTCTGCAATGACAATTTTCACATTGAACCAGCAGCTTCCACCCTCCAAATAAAATCTTGCGTACGTTGGTGATAACCTCCTATAATTCTGTCGTCTAAATTGCAGTATTTTGAGAATTTTATACACATGTAACACCCTACCATGCATCGTCAATATCGCTCCACATTTTTGGGTTTGGCGATTTTAGAAAAAAAAATCTCAATTAAAAATGGCAGACATTTTTGTTTGGTGTACATTATTTTTTAAAAAATTCCAAAACGAAAAACCATTCAAAATTCTTTTCATTTCGAAACACGGTGATTTGTCAAGAAGACGAAGAAGCTACCACAAATATTATACCAAACAAATAGAGGAGAACAAAAAAAAAAAACAAAAACTTGCAACTTTCACTCTCAACTAACTTCAATGAGTTTTTGTTATGATTTTTTGTTTTCCTTTTTTTTTTTTGTTGGTTTAGATCGCTTTCGTGGTCGAGAACAATAGACAATTACATATTAAATTTTTACGGACAATTGCCTAATGCGGCGGCGGCGGTGGTGGTGGTAGCTCCACACCGGTCCTCAAATGGTGAAATGCCGAAATTAATCGACCATTGTTTTGTTCTTTGCACAAAAGCTCAGACACACGCGAGCATATAGTAGATATAGCACAACTATATACATATGCTACCGACTGAGTCACTATGCGGCAAATTTTTAGTTGATTTGTTTACTCGACAAAACAACAAAAAGGGAGCTCCGTCTTCTTCGGTGGAAGTTAAATTTTTTTCTTCTTCTTTTTCAAAATATAATAACAATTTTCTATGGTGAATTATTAAAATTATATAAAAATTAAGAAGAAGCTATTAAAAGTGGAAACCTCGTGGAACGGTTTCAAATAAAAAATAAATAAATCTTAATTATAAAATTGTTGTTTTTTTTTTAATTTCAACTTGGCTTTGTTCTGACCTTAGTCGAACGCATTTCATTTGATTGTTTGCTGTTGTTGTTGTTTTTGTTTTTCCTTTCCTGCAGTTTTGGGAAGTGTGCTGCCAACGGTTGTTCGGCACCGTATTAATTTAAATATAATTATAGAAAGTTTAAAAGGCCGTTCATTAATCATTCATTCTTCTTCTACGCACTCCTAACTATAACCATAATTGGTAGGGCTTTTCACTCACTATTCTTTAGAATAAAACAAAAATATTTTTTTTGTTCGTTTCGTTTCGCTTTTTGTTGTAATCACACTTTCTTCTTCTTTGTCCACAATTGTTTTATTTGATTGGAACAACAAGCAGCGATTCATATTTGAAACTTGGTTTTGTTTTGAATGCGGTTATTTGATTGTGGGGGGTTTCCTCTTTGGTATGAACTTTGAATGGGACTTTATATGTCCCTTATACCATATACAGTTAAAGCTGTGAGAGAGAGAGAGAGAGAGTAATATAGTTTGTAATGGTGTGAAATATTGACTCTAGCTTTCTGATAGTCATATCTTGACATATCTTTGACCATTAGATTATTATAATTGATCTATAGATCGGTAATATGGACCTATCGTATGGAAGGTCAGGTTTTGGCCAATGTTTTGGAGGTTTGGATGAATGACCTAATTTTTTGTCTGTTTTTTAGTAGTTCTGTATGACACAATTAATATTCTTAGTGCACGAAAAAAGGAATATGGGCAAAATTTAACCATTCAAATGGATCTGACTTTTGAGTGAAAAATTATAAACTTTTGAAACGGATCAACTTTATTTTTACTTAAATTAAATAGTTTATTAACGATACACTTTGCTCATTTAACATTTAAATATCTGAAATTAACGGTCACTTATGTAAATAATCTGTAAATAGTACCATATATCAGCTCCGCTCACGAGCTTCTTTATTAGCGCCCAACGTGGGGCTTGCTTCATTAACACCCAACGTCCAGCGTGCTTTATTGGCACACAACGTGGGAGCTTGCTTTACTTTATATGTTTTTCATAATTGTTTTCGAATAATTTGCCAGGTTATAGGTTGTTATCACAGGTTGTCACTGCCTTTTGTTTAGGCTTAAGGGTGTCAAAGGGACGACACCATATTGCTTGTAATAATTAAGAGTACTGCATTTACTATTTGTTATAACCTTCCCCATAAGGTGTACCATTCTGTTTGCAACACCTCGATATATTCACCAAGACCCCGTAATCTTGTTCAGAATAAAATTCTATGTGACCATATACGCCTATCAGTTGAAATAACCATAGAGATCGCAAATGTTTAAGATTTTTTTTTGCACATACATTGCTAGTACTTCTAGGATTTTTGATATTGCAAATGGGGTTCACGTTTTGATATAATTTCTCGATAACCCCAATATTTGGTATTTCGAGAATGTTGGGCACATTTTCCAATTGAATTCGAATTAATATTGTACTATGGGTTCTTTTTGTGTAGCGAACATCTCTGTTAAAAATAATAATTTTGATCCTCAGCCTGTGGTTTGCGGACAATTTGCTCTATAGGGAAAAAATCGTGTGAAACCCTTGGGAGACATTTTCTATAGAAAGATTCCTCAGGTTTTTGAAGAATGTTTCCTCTGATTGAGAAGATTTTTTTCTATAGAAAACATGTTGTCTGGTCCTTGAGAAAACTTTTTTCGATAAAAAAAATTGTCAAGTCCCTGAGAACTATTTTTTTCTGCAGAAAAAAAAAACACTTATCTCTCAGAGGAACCTTTTTCTATTCAAAAACATTTCGTCTTGGGTCCCTAGAAAAACTTTTTTCTATAGAAACAATTTTGGAAAATTTCGAAAAATTATTAAAAAATCTACATTAATTAGGTATTTGGAATTAATTTTTAAAAAATACTGGCCTATCGAGGTTCTTTAAATAGTATATAAAAAAAAACAAAAATAAATTTAAAAAATCTAAGCCTATGGAACCCATTGAAAAATATTTTTTTTTAAACAATCTAAGCGTGAAAAAAAATTAACACCAATCGACATTTTTTCGCACGAAACGAGAAGTTTTCAAATTTTAGACCTTTTTGTGTGGGTGGTACTAGAAGGAGTGGACCGATAAGTCCCCTCTTCCAATATTATTAGGTTATGCAAAGTTTAGTTCAAATCGAAACCCTGCTGACAATTTGTGCTATAGCGTCAGGACCCTTAGGAAATATTTTGTATAGAAAAATTCCCTAGGTCCTTGAGGAAAGTTTCCTCAGGTCCCTGAAGAGTTTTTTTTTTGTAGAAAAATTATCAGGAATCTGAGGACAGTTTTTTTTGTAAAAAATCATCAGAAATCTGAGGACAGTTTTTTTTCATATAAAACATTTTATCAAATCCGTGAGAAGATTTGTTCCTAAAAAAATTCGTCAGGTTCCTTAGAAGACTTTTTCTGTAGAAAAATTCCTTAGGTCTTTGAAGAAAGTTTCCTCGGGTCCCTGTGGAGTTTTCTTTTTATACAAAAATCATTCGAAATCTGAAGACAGTATTTTTTTTATAGAAACAATTTTGTCAAGTCGCCTGAGCAGACTAAAAAAATTTCGTCAGGTCACTGAGGAGATTTTTTTTTTCAATAGAGAAAATTTCGTCTGGTTAACTCTCATGGACTTAACTCTCGAAGGTAGCAACCGATTTCATCCAAACTAGTTCAAGTTCGAAAATGAGGAATATCGTTCCATTCATTTTGATACCTTCCCCACAAAATGGTCAAAATTTTGCTGAAAATTATTTTTTTATCATGCGAACGGAGCATCTGATTTGCTCCAAACTTTGTACAACCTATTATCTTTGCCAAGTCTAAATCAAATCCAAAGATGAGACCCATAGGTTATCTTCTTCTGGTGGGGAAAATCGGCCCATTCCTTCTGGTATCTTTCTCACAAGCGGTCAACATTTTGACAAATTGTTACTCCAATAACAACGGTGTGGAATGTCGATTTGATGCCAAATATGGGATACACCGGTCCACTCCTCCTGGACCAGACCAGAAAGACGATCTTTTGTATAAATCGACTCGAAACGGAGTCTGAAACGGATTTGATCCGAAACCAATATTTTGATGAGGCACATTTTTGCCGTAGCAAAGTGTATATATCCTCATTAGCCATAAGGCTGAGGATAAAAAGTGTTCTGAAAGAAGTTATATTTATTATCAAATTCTAAATTACCAAAAAACCGTCAGAGCCCTTACCAGGGCGCTATATCAAAAAAGGACATAAAAGGATATAGTAGGATATTTAAATTTCCCTCTGAGCTGATCTCTAAATTGTATCTCAAAAAAATCTTAGATTGTATCACAAAACAGATCTCTTAGATCTATGCAAAGGGAAAGAGCGATTCGGCAAAACTTAAACAAATTTATCATTAAACCCTTAATTTTTCTTAATTTATTACAGCATTTCCTTATCAGGAAATAATATCACAAGTCTACTCTACAAAAGTTCCAACCCCAAACTCTTCACTACTTTCTGATGAAGAAAGCTAAAAATAAAAAAAATTATGAAGAGGTGATAGGTCAAATCAACACATAAAGTTTGGTTTCTAGTTTTTTTGTTAGAAAACATGCCAGACTTGAGCTAGACAAGAAAGTGCATCATAAAAAAATAAAATCATAAAATTTAAAGTACTTTAAGCTCGTTTTAAAAATGGCATGCGGCGCCCTTGGCTATAGGCCAGATGGTTAAAAAAGAAATAAAAGGGCAGACCGCCACAATTCCAAAATACCTGTAGACCAGATGGAAAAATGGAAACAAAAGTGATATAATGTTTTTGTGGTTTGGAAATGATTTCATTATCTTGTTTTGGAAATTTTAACGCTTTATGTTGGCCTTTTGAGCCATGCCGAATAGAGGGGATTTATTATTTAATTTTCAAATCATAGAGTTAAAAAAACATATAATTTCTAAAACAAGAAAATAACATCATTTCCAAATCTTTTTTAAATCCATCTGTTACGAATCTCAATTACTACTACACTGCTAAACCTTGACAAGGAGAAACCGACTCAACAAGAAAGAGAATAATATCGCTTCTCTAAATTCCGAATATTATTTAAAAAATATAAAAAATTCCCTTATCAAAAAAACCAAATTTCCAAACACAAAAAAAAAAAACTGAAAGAAAGTGAAATTTTTGTTGGCCACTATATTTTTTATCAACCGAAGCAAATCAACACTGCAGAACTAAAATTCACTCGCTTTGAAATTTTTAGAGTTTATACTTTGCTATTATTGACTGCTATTTAGTTCGAATAGTTTTTCAACATCAATAGCTACTTATCTTCTCTTCTTTATTTTTTTCATTCATCAACAGCAACCATTTGTCATTTATTGCCAAGGTGTAGAAAATCGCCAAAAAATATCAAAACTTATTATTGGTAGAGTCATTCGTTCGATTTTATTGGCAATCTCCACCGTTAATGGTTGAATGAATGAATGAACGGACGAACGAAAGTACCATCCAAAACACACACACAAACCATTTGATGTTGTAAAAAAACATTTTCAACATAAATTGCAAAATAATGTTAATGAAAAAAAAAACAAAATCGAAAAAATTAAAAATAAATTACAAGTGTACAATCGCTTAATAATTTGAAAACGTTGCATGTTTTGGCTTGTTTGCTGCCACTGCCACTGCTGCTGCACATTTTCACATTAGTCTACGCTGAGGTGTGAATGATCGGCCGAAGTTGCCCATAAAATGAAATTAATTAAAAATTTGTTGCAAATGTTATGTTATATATGCAATAAATTACTAAATAGTATTTTTTAGCAAAGAAGTGGAGGCATCACGGTTGTGTGGGCATGTAAATCATGTTTCTGAACGTTTTCAAAATTGAAGCGTTTCACTCTTTTTTTGCTAATTCAAGTTATTGTGGTGAAACTATATATTTGCTGCTTAAGATATATTTTTTGATTTATAAAAATTAACTTTAAATTATATTAATATCATTTATAGGTTTTTTTAACAAACAAAAACAAAGACCCTTAAATATAATTCTGATTTCTTCCTGTGAAACGTATCGGTTGTGCTTTTTCTGTCAAGATAATAAAAAAATACGAACTAAAATTCAAATTTTGGGAAAAAAAATTAAATCAGATTTTCGTTTCATTTTTGATTTCTCGAAGGAAACCCTTGATATAAAAAAAAAAATAATAAGTACGTGGAAGGCATTTGACGCGGTTGCAAATGATGGGGAAACTAGGGATAAGTAAATCGACTTTCGACTAATCGTCTTTTTGTATCGAAAAGTCTAAAATTCAAAGTCGACTTTTGATCTATGAGAAAATCGTAAAGTCGACTTTTCAAGATCGACTTTCGATTTTCTTCATAAATACTTGGTTTTTTTACTCCTGATTCATCCTGTTCGGAAAAAAAAAGATCCAAATGAGTTTACTTCAGTTAGTCAATTGAATCGTACAAATAGATGCAAAGAAAGCAAGTCAGATTCGCAGAAACAATTGAATGAAGATGTTGGCAAGACTCAGTTCAATTCTGTGTTGGATCTTCCAAGTAATTGTGTCGTCCAGGACGATGCTTCAATGTCAAATATGTCTGATTTATACAATGATTGGGATCGGGAGACGATTCCCATTTATAAAGAATTCAAAGAAAATAAAAGGAAGAAGAAACGAAAACATGATGGTAATGTAGAAATTGACTTACCTATGCATAATTTTAAAAATCCAGGCAGATTGTATAGTGGTGTTAACTAGATTTGGGTAGTTCCGAAACGAACTAGTTCATTGGAACTATTCCGAGAAAGGAACGATCGGAACTAGTTCCAGCTCTTTAATGTAGTTCCTTTTTCTGATCTCGTTCCTTTTTGATCTCTTTCGTTTTTCTTTTCCTTTTTTCTCGTTTTTTTTCTGATCTCGTTCCTACATTCCCATATTCTTCATTCCTCTGTATTTCGATTTGTGTAAATTGTTTATTATACCCTACACAACTATGTTGTCAGGGTATTATAGCTTTGTGCAGCCCCAAGAGTTTGTAACACCGCGAAATATTGGTCCTAGACCCACCTTTAAGTATACCGATCGTCATATCTCGACTAGCTGAGTCGATCTAGACATGTGTGTCCGTCCGTCCGTCTGTCCATTATAATTTGTAAACACGATACAGGCCACAGTTATGGACCAATCTTCACGAAATTTTGCATGTAGGATGGGTTCTGGCCAATGAAGACCCCTATTGTTTTTGGGAAAGATCGGTTAATATTTAGGGGATGAAATGGACCAAATACTAAATTTTTGTCGGTTTTTCTGGCCGCAATAATGGCCCGAACATCGTGAAATTTTGCATGGAGAAGGGGATCGGGCCAAAGAATAAGCATGCCTGCTTTCATAAAGATCGGTCAATATTTAGCGGGTCAAATGGACCCTGACTTTTGTGTGAAAAATGACAAAATTTGTATT
The DNA here is from genome assembly GCF_032173495.1 of Musca vetustissima. NCBI lineage: Eukaryota > Metazoa > Arthropoda > Insecta > Diptera > Muscidae > Musca > Musca vetustissima. The sequence continues at coordinate 38,845 of NW_026884434.1, read as the reverse complement.
CTATAGCGTATATATTTACCCCTGAATGACATAGATCCGAGAAGTTGATATTATATCCAAGAGTAGTGGTTGACCTTTAAATTAATACCAATTATATTGATGTATGTGGTCGGATGTGGGAGTTACACCTAAATATTTACAGGTATCTCCGTATTCGTATATTGTTTAGTAACCCATTATCACTCCAGAGCGCGGAACTATAGCGCTGATCGCTTTGAAATGTTCCATAAGGTTCCAGTTATGGTCAAGGACAACGCCTATAATTTGTGGTGATGATCAGATAATAATTTTGGACTGATGTGGACCGAAAACTTAATTGTTTGTGTTATTTTCTAGTCGATATATAGACCACAAATGAAAGCCGAACATCACAACACAACCCACGTTGAAGGTAACCTGACAATAGCTGTACTGAATACTCGTAATATTCGGAAAAGATGTCAGTGTGAGGAAGAGGTGCTGTTTACCTCTAATCGGGCAAGAGGATGCCAATATCACCAAGTATTGCCCAGGCTCGGAATAAACATCCGCAGAAAATTTGAGTTCCGTGGTAGTTGTGTAGGGTATCGTATGGTCGGCCCCGTCCGAATATACTGCTCCGCTCACTGTTTTTTTTTTTGTTTTAAATATTTTTATTTACTTATAAACAAAGTATTTTGTACTTATCGTCCTGCAGTTGAATTCTGTAGCTTCATTTCATTTTTGCACAATTTTCAATTTTTGCATTTATTAACTAATCAGCACGGAACTATGTGATCAACAAAAAGAACGATGGACCCAAGGAACTATAAAGAGCAAAGGAACGGTATGGAGGAAAGGAACTATATGGATGCTCTTTATAGTTCCTTTGCTCTAAATAGTTCCTTTATTTAGAGCAAAGGAACTATAAAGAACAAAAGAGCTATATGGAGCAAAGGAACTATATATGAAAAAAATGAAGAAAAAGAACGATGAAAGAGAGAGATGCAAAGGAACTATGTAGGAGTCCGAACTATATGGAGCAAAGAAACTATAAAGAGCAAAGGAACTGTTTCGAGTAAAGGAACTATATGGAGCAAAGGGACTACATTATGGAACTAGTTCCTTTTAGTAAAAAGGAAGGAGAAAGATCGATCCGCTAAGTGAACTAGATTGCCCAACTCTAGTGTTAACTGTTCAAATAGGTTTTCCCTATTAGGCGATTTGAATATAGAATCTAATTTAAATGTAAACACTAATGTACCTAAACACAAACCGAATCCACAATCCAAAGCTGATAAAAGAGATTCGTTTCGTTCACCTATATTCCTTCAAAACTTTAATATATGCACTCTTATTGAGCAGTTGAAAACGAAAAACGTTCAATTTAAAATTAAAAACCAATCCAAATCGAAAAGTAAATTGTTCTTTAAAGATGCTTCAACTCACGCTGAAATGATGCAATTGCTTAAATAAAAGAATATTTCATCTTATTCATATACTCCCAAAGAGTTTCAACGGCAAAGCATACTTTGTAGGGACTTTACTTTAAGACTAATGTCGTTGATACTAAGTCGGAAATTGATAATTTTGTTCCCGACCCTGTTGAATCAGTTACAAAGTTCTCTACGGAGTTTTCGAAAAAAATGGATTTGATACAGGTTATTTTTAATAACCCTTAAACCTAACCGAAAAATAAACGAGATCCTCGGCATAAAGAATATCCTTGACCAAATAGTTACATGGGAAAGACCGAAGACATCAACCAAAATCCCCCAGTGTTGGAGATGCCAGAAATGGGGAAATTTTTCAAAAGAACTGTACTCGTCCTTTTTCTTGCTTAAAATGCGATAAAAATCATTAAATTGGTGAGTGTAAATTAGGTTCAAACTGCAAACAGTTTGGACATACCGCAAATTATAGGGGATGTAGTGCGTATAAAGAATATGTTTCTTATAGGAGGAAGAATGCGAAAATTACGAAATCTCAGAATATTGCAAGTGTTAGAAATGTGACAAGTGCGTTAAATTCGTCAAACTTAGTTACCACAAATAGGACTTTTGCTAGTGTTCTTAAAGGTTCTAGTGGGATATTTGCTAAACAAGATAAGCCTGTTTTGGTTCAGGAATTTTTAAAGGTTGCAAAACTATTATGCGGTTCCGAGTTAACCCTGGAGGAGAGGATAAAACAATTTATGGCTAATTACCAACATATATCAATGGATCAAGCAAAGGCCGAGTGCTTGAAATTGGTAAAAGATGTTCAAGATGAGTACTCACCATAGACGATTAAACTTAATCACATTCAATGTTGGATCTTTTGTCAACATTTGTAGAAAAATCGAAAAATCGATCAATTTAAAGCCGATATAGCTTTTTTGGAAGAGTTTCATTTACCAGTTGGCAGAAGAATATATTTAGATAATTTCATTGTTTTGCGTGATAATAGTGCGCTAGGGGTAGGTATAGTGATTTGTGATTCACATCCCACCTATCCAGGTGGCTCGTCTCATTTGGACCACTTTATAATTAGTTGCAATTTACTGGGTTATCAAAATTATTCAACATGTACTTTACCTAGTTTTTCAGATCATTACCTCTTAAACTTAAACTGTCCTTCCCACAATTTGATTTCATACTAAATATTCCTGATAACTTTATTTCCTTCAAAAATACAAATTGGAATGCATTTAAAAATGATACTGTAAATGTATTATTGAATAATTTTTCCCCCCTCTGACCGAAATTTATAAAAACAGTGAAATTGACACTTTCATAGACTAGTTGGTAACAACGATCAATTTTGTTGTTAAGATTCACTCTTCCGAATTTAAGGACAAAGTTCAAAATTTATAGTTTCGAATCATTTAAAGAAATTATTGAATATGATTGGCAGAGAGATCTGAAGAAAATCTACTCTCGCACACTCGATAGGAAGCATCCGGACTATTTAAATTAAACGATATTTCGGTAAATGGGCTAAATATTTCGGATAAAAACTATAAGTCTTAAAGATCATTTTACTTCAATTTATTAATAGATGACACTATAAACTAAACTATTTCTAGTTTTCCGGACTTTATGTGCACCTTTGATCGAGTTACGTCATCTTTAAACAACCAGAACAACCCTAATTACACATCTTTGAGGTCTCTTGTTGAAATTGTAAAATCCATCAACAATAAGAAGTCAAGCGGTGTGGATAACATTTCAAATTATTTAATTAAAAAACTTCCATTAAAGGCCATCGAAAATTTAACAGTTATATTTAATAATTGTATTAATACCGATTATTTTCCCCGAGCGTGGAAGATATCTAACATTATTACTATTCAAAAAAAAAAAAAAAACCTGACAACGATGACAACCAACTAGTCTATGAAAGTGTCAATTTTTTAAGGCCAATTTCCTTGCTTTCTAATTTGGGAAAACTATTTGAGAAGATTATTAAGGAAACAAATAATTAAGATTTGCTAGACTCGTATATATCCCAGTATCACTTTGGATTCAAAAAAGGAAATTCCACTGTTCATGCATTATTGAAATTTCATAATGACATTATACAGAATTTAAGGAAAGGAAGCTGTACAGTCGCTGTGTCTCTTGATATCGAAATAGCTTTCGACAAAGCCTACCATAATGGTATTTTGTATAAATTGATTTCAATTGGGTTGCAACCTGCGATTGTTAAATTATTCAAGACCTTTTTTCTGATAGAGGTTTTTGTGTTCACATTGGGAATACCCTCTCACCCATGGGTACAATGTCATGTGGGGTGCCGCAAGGCTTGGTATTATCTCCCCATCTATATAACATTTCCTATTACGATTTCCCTCATGAAAGGTATACTTTATGCCGCTGATTCTCTCATCTTTGCACATGATGAATCTTCATTGGTTGCACTACAGCGTGTCTCAACGCATCTTAATCAAGTATGCAATTTTTATTCTGATTGGGGTATAAAAATTAATGTGGCTAAAAGTAATGCTATATGTGTTCGTAATGCTTCGGGCAAATGTAAATATACCGTGATAGCCGAAAGTAAAAAAATGTCCTTGTTTTTGAATGGTAACAAAATTGAGTTATAGGATAGCCTTAAATATCTGGGTGTTATTTTTGATAAATTACTTAAATTAAACAAGCCTGCAGCAAATAATTTATTTAAGGCTAACCGTGTTAAAGACGCTTACTAATTTACAAAGTAAGGTTAAGGTCGGTACTCCTGTATGCCTTCACTATTTGGTTTAACATTTCGTCTACAATGATGAACAAATTTGACATTTTTGAGCGTCATGTGCTTCGGAAGTGCATAGGTCGAAATTTTAAAATTTTCTAATGATTTTATTTATAGAGAGAACAACATTACTCCGTTAGCTACTTAGGCCCTAAATTCAATGAAGAGGTTTGTATGCAGTCTTTCTGATTACGATGGCAACATGCTTTAAGACATTTTAAATTTTGAATGGTTGGACAAATACAAATTATCTTTCAGCGATTGGTATTTTACAAGAGCAGATAGACAGCCCAAATTTCATCTTTTATAAATGTTCTACTCCCGACACGCATAGTGTATAGTTTTTTATTTTAGTTTAAGTTCATATTAGTTTTTAAGTTATTTATAAAGTTTATTTAATTTTTTATTATTTTTGTAGACGCGACTCTACAGATAATTTCAAGATCATTAATAAAAAAAATATGAAGTCTTAATAAATCAATCGAATCAAATCAAAAATATCTTAAATATTGCATTGTCAAAACATGTACAATAACAACAAAGTGGTTTACATGTCGATATTATTTTAAAAGAAAAAAAACCTTTAAATGTTAAACAAATACGTAATATTACCAAGTGAAAAAGCATTAAGTTCGGCCGGGCCGAACTTTGGATACCCTCCACCATAGATATACTGACAGGTACTTGAAATAAAAATATAGGGAACATACCAAAAAGTGTACCTATACCGACATTTCTACTAACCGATTATGGTCCTAAATTGATCCTAGACGCCATGTTTCTTTGGACCAAATTTATTTCAAAAAATGTTTCTTCCAAAATTAGTCCAAGTTCGAACATGGGGAATATCGGTCCACTCCTTTTGGTACCTCCCAAACAGGCGCTAGGCCTAAATGGGGGTTACATTCATACATATATATATATATATAGTTAATTATCGAACCTTATGTTCTAGTTTTTTCGTATCTTCCGCAGATGAAATAATTACAACAGAGTCTTAGAAACAAACCCAAACATGGAACAAATCATCTAACTATTATAATATAAAAAAGGGGGTTATATGGGGAAGACCCCAAAAAGGAGCGAATATTAACAATTTTTGGTAGGGAGATTTGTTACCATATACGACTACAAAATACCAAATTGCAGCTAATTCGTTTGAAAATTGCGTTCAAGAACCCCAAAATACCGGAAATTGGGGGTACCCTTATATGGGGGCTATCCGAAAAAAATTGACCTATATTTAAAATTTTTTGTGGAGAGATTTGGTACCTATTAAGAACTCAAAATACTAAATTACAGCCAATTCGGTGGAAAATACGATCAAAACCTCCAAAATAGTGAAAATTAGGAGGTACCGTTATTTGGGGGCTACCAGAAAAAGTGGAACTATATTTATAATTTTTTGTGGAGACATTTAGTACCCAATAAGAACTCAATGTACCAAATTTCAGCGTATTCGGTTGAAAAACGCGCTCAAGAACCTCAAAATACCAAAAATTGGGAGGTACTGTTATATGGGAGCTATGCCTAAACATGGACCGATATATCCCATCTTCGAACTTGACCTGCCTACAGACAAAAGACAAACCTATGCAAAATTTCCGCACCCTATCTCAATTCCTTCAGAAGATAGCGTGATTACAACAGACGGACGGACATGGCTAGATCGTCTTAGAATTTTACTCTGATCAAGAATATATACACTTTATAGGGTCGGAAATTAATATTTCGATGAGTTACAAACGGAATGACAAAATTAATATACCCTCCATACTATGGTGGAATAGGGAATATTTTTTTTTGTTTTTTTTTTTTTTAATAAATCTACGCTTATAATAGAGCATGATCAATTTAGTTTTAAGGAATCTCGTTATAATAGAGCTTGAAAAAATATTAAAAAAAAAACTCTATAATAGTAGAGCTTAGGGAAATATTTTTAAAAATCCCTGCCTTGAAAAAAAATTAAATCCAATTTAATGATAGAGAATGAAAAAATATTTAAAAAAAATCCTCGTTATAGTTGGACATATTTTTTTCATTATTACGATAATTTCAAAAGATCAAAATTCTCTTATAAGAAAGTAGTTCTATATATCGATGTTCTTTCCTATAAAGTTTAGAATAAATCCACGGTGGATTTTTTCTTTTTAAATTTTAACAACCTAAACTAATAATGTTTCCACTTACCATATTTACCCACTGGGTTCTTTCCTTCACTATCTTGTTGATTTTCATTCTTTGGTAAACTTTCGGCTACTGCCTGCAGCACGTGAATGTGAGCAATTTTCGGTGAACGCATGCGTAATCCTTTAATGCCACCACCAGTGGCGGGAGATGCCTCAGCCGCCACCTGATGATGATGATTGCTGCCAATAATGGCCAGCAACAGTGTGCAAATAAAAATGCACAAAGGGGAGGCCTGTCTTGATGAGATCTGTTTCTTTGCACTGCAATTAGGATTGCAGTTGTTCCGCTGATCATTACACGCTGGATGAACACTCATTTTGTAAAGAATATTTTATTTGCCTTTTTTTACTTCTTTTAGTATTTGTTATTTATTTTTTTTTTTGTCGTAATTATTTTAATAATAAAAATTAAATTATGCACACATACACACAGAAATTGACATTAAACACGCATGTGATTAAGTTGTGAATTGCCTTTATATATAATATTTTTAAAATTTAAAACCCCAACAATGACTGCCGCTGACGATGATGATTGACCGAGGGATAGAATAACTTGGGGTCAGCTAATGGACTTTGTCTACTAAACTTTTTTTCTTTGTTTTTGTAAAATTTATGATCAATCAAATGATTAGCTAGATTTTCAACATTCAACCAAGTTTACAGCTTAGAACTTAACTCGAACTTGCAACCCGCTGTTATTTAATTTCTTCTCTCAAATATCATAAACAAAAGACTTAAGCAACAAACACGACTTTTCAATTAGGGTTTATTTCGTTGTTTATTTAATTTATATTTTTTTATTTAATTTCTTTTTATTATTTTTCTTCTTCACACCATGCATTCTTTATTCTTAGATTCAAGCGCAACAAATTGTTAAATTTTTTTTATTTCTTTGTTCTTTCAGTTTTTTTTTCTTCTGGTGGAAGAAAATCTACGCGTGTCAACGTTTTGGTATTTTTCCCGTGAAACACAACCTTTTGTTAGCCGAAACCTTTAACAACTGATGTTTGGTCTTTGGTGTTTGGTTTGCTCTTAGCCAAGAAACGGCTGAACAGCTGTAGACAAGAAAAGCGAACGAACGAGCAACCGAAGAAGTCAAAGTCAATGCCAAGGCTGATATGTTATTGCCCGGTTAAACTCTTAATGCAGTGGGGAGCTAGCCAAGTTGTCAGTTGCCACAAACCCAAGCTGTTAGACGTAAAATTGATCAACAAGAACCAGCTGTTTAGTGTGAGATGAGAGAGATAGAGAGTCATAGAGAACGAGAGAAAGAGTAGGTAAGTGTGAAAGCTTTCCCAACATAATTTATTCTTTAACATTTGAGTGAGCTAACATGATCATGCTTTCCAACTAGAAATAAGTAGAGTTTCTTATTAAAGATCATAGCTTTTCTTATTCTACATCTGTAACTAACATTGAGTGGAAGCTATGATTAATTTATTTTTTAATATTTCAATAGCTGACAATTTACTTTAACTTTAAAAACTATTTTAAAAAAATCCACGCCTATATTTAAGACTTGAAAATTTTTTTTTTTAAAAATCCACGCCTATATTTAAGACTTGAAAAAATATTTTTTAAAAAATCCACGCCTATATTTAAGAATTGAAAAAATATTTTTTAAAAAATCCACGCCTATATTTAAGACTTGAAAAAATATTTTTTAAAAAATCCACGCCAATATTTAAGACTTGAAAAAATATTTTTTAAAAACATCCACGACTTGAAAAAAATATTTTTTAAAAAAATCCACGCCTTGAAAAAATATTTTTTTTAAAAAAATCCACGCCTTGAAAAAATATTTTTTAAAAAAATCCACGCCTTATGACTTTAAATTTTGTTTAATCCCACCTTGTTTGGATCCTAAAAAAATATTTTTTTGAAAAATCCCCGCATTCAAAAAAATATTTTTTTAAAAAAATCACGCCTTGAAAAAATACTTTTTTAAAAAATCCACGCCTTGAAAAAAAAAATATTTTTTTGAAAAATCCACGCATTCAAAAAAATATTTTTTTAAAAAAATCACGCCTTGAAAATAAAATTTTTTTAAAAATCTACGCCTTGAAAAAAATATTTTTTTAAATAAAAAATCCATGCCTTGAAAAAAAAAATTTGTTGAAATAAGAAATCCACGCCTTGAAAAAAATATTTTTTAAAAAATCCACGCCTTGAAAAAACTATTTTTTTAAAAAATCCACGCCTTAAAAAAAATATTTTTTAAAAATCCACGCCTTGAAAAAATATTTTTTTTAAATCTATGCATTCAAAAAAATATTTTTTTAAAACATTCACGCCTTGAAAAAAATATTTTTTAAAAAATCCACGCCTTGAAAAAACTATTTTTTTTAAAAAATCCACGCCTTGAAAAAAATATTTTTTAAAAAATCCACGCCTTGAAAAAATATTTTTTAAAAAATCCACGCCTTGAAAAAATATTTTTTTTTTAAATCTACGCATTCAAAAAAATATTTTTTTAAAAAGTCGACGCCTTGGAAAAAATATTTTTTTAAAAAGTCTACGCCTTGGAAAAAATATTTTTAAGAAATCGAGGCCTTGAAAAAAATATTTTTTTAAAAAATCCACGCCTATATTTAAGACTTGAAAAAATATGTTTTTTAAAAAATCCACGCCTATATTTAAGACTTGAAAAAAATATGTTTTTTAAAAAATCCACGCCTATATTTAAGACTTGAAAAAAATATGTTTTTTAAAAAATCCACGCCTATATTTAAGACTTGAAAAAATCTTTTTTTTTTTTAAATCCACGCCTTTATTTAAGACTTGAAAAAATCTTTTTTTTAAATCCACGCCTATATTTAAGACTGGAAAAAATCTTTATATAAAAAACCACGCCTATATTTAAGACTTGAAAAAAATCTTCTTTTAAAAAATCCACGTCTATATTTAAGACTTGAAAAAAATATTTTTTTAAAAAACCCACGCCTATATTTAAGTCGTGAAAAAAATTTTCTTTTAAAAAACCCACGCCTATATTTAAGACCTGAAAAAATATTTTGTTTAAAAAAACCACGCCTTTATTTAAGATCTGAAAAAATATTTTTTTTTTTTGAAAAAACCCACGCCTATATTTAAGACCTGAAAAAATATTTTTTTATAAACCCACGCCTATATTTAGGACCTTGAAAATATATTTTTTTAAACCCACGCCTATATTTAAGACCTGAAAAAAATATTTTTTTAAAAAAACCCACGCCTATATTTAAGACCTGAAAAAAATATATATTTTTTTAAAACCCACGCCTATATTTAAGACCTGAAAAAAATATTTTTTTAAAAAAACCCACGCCTATATTTAAGACCTGAAAAAAATATATATTTTTTTAAAACCCACGCCTATATTTAAGACCTGAAAAAATTTTGTTTTTAAAAATCCACGCCTATATAAAAAAATATTTTTAAAAAATTCACGCCTATATTAAAAACAAATATATTTATTAAAAACAAACAATTAATTTTAGAAAAGTCCACTCTTACAGTAAATCTTAATTTTTTAAACATTCTGTTATTAACATTGAGTGAAAGCTATGTGAATAATAACACCAGCTGTTAGAACTTTTAACATTCTTCCCAATTTTATTCCATTTTTTCTTTTTTTTCTCCCAATTTTTTGTTTGTTTTGTTTTCGAAACTTCTCTACCATTTTTATGTAAAACAACAAACATTTAAAAAGTGTTGTTCTTTTGTTTTTATTTGAGACCCAAAATTTTTTTATGAACTTTCTTAGCTTTGTCTTTTGATCTTTATTCTTCTTAAACATTGTGACCCGAATTTAATGTGAATAAACAAATAAAACTCAGATGTTATCATAAAACCTATTTTAATTGTTTTAAAACCTAAGTTTCATTTTAATTCTTTAAATAAAATTCGAAAAAAAATGTTCTCACCAAAGACAAAAAACCCTCGGGCAGAGGGGAGATTAAAGCTATGCTCATCACTAGTCCCAGTTAATCTAGCAAGTCACTATTTTTATAAAAAAACCAACAAAAGCACCAAAAAGTGATAGATTTTTGTTTCGAATATTTTTTAAAAATTTGTTCTTAATTACCAATAAGCGTGGATTTTTTAAAGAATATTTTTTTCAAGGCCAATAATAGGCGTGGATTTTTTAAAGACTATTTTTCTCAAGGCCAATAATAGGCGTGGATTTTTTAAAGAATATTTTTTTCAAGGCCAATAATAGGCGTGGATTTTTTAAAGAATATTTTTTTCAAGGCCAATAATAGGCGTGGATTTTTTAAAGAATATTTTTTTCAAGGCCAATAATAGGCGTGGATTTTTTAAAGAATATTTTTTTCAAGGCCAATAATAGGCGTGGATTTTTTAAAGAATATTTTTTTCAAGGCCAATAATAGGCGTGGATTTTTTAAAGAATATTTTTTTCAAGGCCAATAATAGGCGTGGATTTTTTAAAGAATATTTTTCACAGCCTTAAGTGAGGATAGAATTTCTATCAAGGACTATCACAGTCTTAAAGGAGGACAGATACCATCAGCTTGGTAGACCCACTTTGGCAGACTCCTTCTCAATTTGTTCAAAGGTGCCTATTACCGCTCTCAATCGGCGTAGGCGAGAAACATGTGTTGTTTGGTGTACAGAGTGTCACTTCTGTTCATTTTTGCCTCTCTTATGACCTTTTCCAGCAGGTCATAACTATCACCTTGTCTGAATCCTCGTTCGGTATTAAAGGGCTCCGAGAGGTCCTTTCCGACATTAACTGCTGGTCTTGTGCCAGTAAAGTTATCCTGCATAGCCGAATTAATTTTGCAGGAATGTCAAACGCAGACATCGCATTATAGACCTCTGAACGGATAGGGCTGTCGAATGCGGCTTTATAGTCGACGAATAGGTGGAATTTGTCGATGTGTTTTTCATGGATCTTTTCCAGGATTTGGCGCAGAGTGAAAATCTGGTCAATAGTGGATTTGCCAGGTCTGAAGCCTCATTGGTATGGTCCAATAATGTCATTGACCATTGGCTTCAGTCGTTCACACAGCACGCTAGATAGCACTTTATATGCGATAGGAAGGAGACTTATACCAAAGACAGACGACAGCCTTAATTTGCATTAAATAGTTCTTAATTTGAATTAATATTTACCCCTGATAGACGAGAGTTTCTGCATTTATGAATTAGTTTTTTGTTTCAAAACTATTGTTTGTCTGTGTGTAGGAAGAAAATATTGACATTTGTTTACTAGGATAATGCACAAGTTAATTTGAATTAAGGCTGTTAATGCAAATTAAGGCTGTCGTCTGTCTAGGCTATTATTCCTCTATAGTTGGCACATATCGTCTTGTCTCATTTTTTGTGCACGGACTATCAAAGCATTAAACGTGGATTTACTAAAGACATTTTTCATGGACTATCACTGCCTTAAGCTTGGATTTTTTAGAGATTTTTCCGGGACAGCCATAAGCGTGGATACTTAATAGAATTTCCATCAAGGATTATCACAAGATTAGACGTGGATTTTTTGGATAATTTTTATAAAACAATTGTCAAGGAAAACTATTTTTTAATTAGAATATTTTGTATTTCAAAAGATCCGCTGCATTTTGTTTCATATATATTTTTTATTTTTCTTTACATGGGTCCTGCACTATTCCAGTATTGCTCCAACAACATATTCCTGTTTCTTATATATGTAAATATTAAAACAAGTAATATAATTAAAAGCAACACAAATGTTGCCAGACCACTTAACGTTCTGAGCCATCAACACACTTCCAAAAACGGTTGCGCAAAAACATGTGTATACAATGGAAGCAATTGTAGGTGTGTGGATTAATTATCCATCGCTACAACAAAAATCTGCTTTGAAAAGGATTGTTCCTAGATTGAAGACAAATGTCGAACTTTGACAAATTTGAATTTAATTCGCATATGCAAGTTTCGCATTAGGGCGGAATAAATACAAGTTATCAACGTACGACCTTTGTAAAGCCACATAGCCCAATATGCCTGATGAGCCGCTAAACCAACAGCGAAACGCGTCGCATAATGGTGGCTATATATGTTCTTCACCTGGCTTTCCTTTTCATTGCAAAAAACTTAGATCATTAAGCTCGACTCGAAAGAGTATAAATTAATCACTTAAAATTACTTTCAAATGATCACTGCCCTTCAAATAACAAAAAAACAAAATATTTAAAACGCATTTTAATTTCGTTTCGATGCCAAAATAATGTAACAATTTGTCTGCGCCGCAAAATATGCCTTAAATTACAATCATTTTAAATGGAAACATAATTTAAAGTGTAGAGGGCAGCACTGACAATGGTATGCGGTCAGCTCCATCTATTGAATGCTACGATTTAAAATCGCACAGCAAGGTCTGAAAAGTTCCGGATTTGTTATATCGTTACTAGAAAATAAATCGACTATTTCGTGGAATTTTTTAGCTGTTTTCGGGGTGGCCCAAAAAATCCTGAAGGTTTAAAAATGGTTATATAATTTTTGTTTTTAAAAATCTTTTTTTTTTTTTTTGTCCTTTACGGGATATTTACTGGTTTTTGGAGATAAATCATGGCTACATATGATGTGCAGAAACGCGTCAAAATCATTGATTTTTTTATTCTTCTGGAAGGTCAAGTATTACTACTCAACGAAATTATCGTCGTCATTTTAATGTCCGAACAGCACCCAGACACAACATTACTAGGAACTTATTCTCCCGTTTTGAGGAACATGGAAGAGTGTCAGATCTTCCAGGAAGTGGAAAAGATCGATCTGTGCGCAATGAAGCAGTTGTGGAGGCTGTACCCAAGAGTGTAAACGATGATCCATCTATCTTTACTCGTCGTCGTTGTACTCAATTGGGAATCTCCAGAGCATCCCTGCAAAGAATTTTGAAGCGGGATCTTAAAATGTTTTCGTATAAAATTCAAATGGCACAGCAATCCCTCCCCAGGACCATCAGGCAGAGCATCCTTCTGTCCTTTTTGGGCCAACCTGTATAAGAACAGAACCTTATCCTAATCAGCATGGCAAATACAGAAAATTAAAGCAACAAAAGCATTGTAATATCATGTGAACGGACTTCCCGATTTTAACCAGACTTTGCACAATCTAATATTTTTACCAGGCCTGTGTATTATTGGAATTTGGGACTTATCGACGTATTCCTTTTAGTACCTCCTCCACAAGTGCCCACTTTTTCAATTTTTATAAATCCAATATTAAGCGAATGGAATGCCGATTTGACGATTTGTTACACATCGTAATATTTTCGCCAACTCTAAATCAAGTTCGAAGATGGTAGCCAACGGTCCACTCCTTCTGGTACTTCCCATACAATTTAATATTCCATTCTTTATAAAAAAAAAACATTACTTTATAAACATTATTAGCTATATGTCAGACCGTCGACTTTTCAAGGGATCCATTCCATGTATGTGTGCATTGCCATTGTATAATTTAAGCTTCAGAATTTCCTCTAAACAATGCTGTAAATTTTATTAAAATCGGTTAAGTAGTTGCCGATTTATTTCCATTTGAATTCAACGATGCTTCGAAATCTACTTTCTGCTCAATTCTGGGCGCCTAGTGCCTGAAAATGAAAAAGCCCACAAAATCGATCTTTTAACAACTGCAAAGTCTGCACAGACAACCAGACATTATGAGAAACTTTGCTGTTCTCAAAAGATCGATTTTTGTGGGGTTTTTCATTTTCAGGTAATAGGCGCCCAGCATCGAACAACAAGTATAATTCGAAGGATGGTAGAATTCAAATGCAAATAACTCGCCAACTACTTAACCGATTTTTATAAATTTTGCAGCAATGGTTAGAGGAAATTCTGAAGTTTCCTCACATTATTAAAAATCGTACTATAAGTAACAGAAAAGTACTAAAGTGTACTAAATATGGTACAATTTTGAAAATTCGTACATATGTGTACTAAATGATACTAAATTTGGTACTTATGAGACAAATACATTAATAATTTCTCCTAAAATTTTTTTATTGAACTAAAAATTATGAGACCCATACACATGTGTATACTACCGTCTCTTAAAGACAGGTGCAGAATTCCAGTCTCATACTTTTGGTATATAAAATGTTTGTCATACTATTGCCAGATTCTTTGCTTTGTGTTTCCATTTTAAATAGGGAAATTAGGCGTTACACAATACAGAAAACAATTAATATAAAAATTCCATAGCTACCTACCTGGGCAATCCAACAGAAATAATATTTCCCATTTTCACGGATTCCAGTCCGATCGGTTCACCCAAATCCATATTGTACAAAATTTAGTACACACAAATACGAATTTCCAAAACTAATCATAGCATCATTTAGTACACATATGTATGAATTTTCAAAATTACCTACACACCTAAATTCTACAATGCAGTAGTAATCTTACATCAGACTTTCTGTGTGCCAGATCGGTCGGTTCACTAAATCTATATTGTACCAAATATAGTACCATTCAGTACTTTTCGTACACATTTCCATACTACCGATATATCCCAATCCTACACTTCAACGGTAATTTTAATTTCAAATTTGACGATTCTAGCAGCACCCGTTTCCCCAAATTCATATTGTACCAAATTTAGCACTGTTTAGTACTTTTCATCTACATGTGTACTTACATTCAAACCTATATTGGCATTCCAAATTTCATGTTTTTAGCTCTCTCCGTTCACATGCTACGAAATTGTACCAAATTTAGTACATTTTTGTACTTTTCATAGTGCTTGGATTTCCGTATGATGACAATTGAAATCGATCTACATCTCGATCTGATCTCTCAATCATAAAATTTTAAAAGGAAGGACGGCAATACGATAGAGACCAAATAAGTCGGTTAGTTTGTTAAGAAAATTATTTAAATTATTTACACATTTAAATGTATGTGTATATTTTTTACAAAGAATATTTAATAAAAATGAAAAAAAACGAATAAAAATATTATTTGTTTTTATTTACGAATACGCCGCATACGGTAAGTATACATGCCCCTATGCGTCCGACATATTTTTATGTGATGACGTCACAATTTTTCTTTCACCTGGTTTTGTGCATTTTTTGGCCAAATTTCACAAAAATACCAGGCGCCCAGAATAAAACAGAAAGTAGCCCGCCAAAAATAAAAAAATACAAAATTGCATCTGGCAACACCATACCTTGAAATTACAATATGTGTAGCATACTTTTAGGCGCACGATTTTTTTTCGCGGGTAGGGTGTTGCCAGATGCAATTTTTTCTACATTTTAAATTTTTAGCGGGTTACTTTCTGTTTTATTCTGGGCGCCTGGTATTTTTGTAAAATTTGCCCAAAAAATGCACAAAACCAGATGAAAGACAAATTGTGACGTCATCTGATATTTTTAGATATACATGTTTTTGCTAGGGAGTTGCCAGATCAACATTTTTAGTTTTTGGTAAGGTGTTGCCAGATGAAAAAATAATTTTGTAGAACTTGCTATTTTTTCTGGGAGCCTGGTATTTTAGTGAAGTTTGCTCAAAAATGCACGAGCTTTTGGGGATTTTTTTATTCAGTGGGAAGGAGCCGAACATACATGTGAGAAACGATATCCTCCCTCCCCCTTAAGAGATTTTTCCAACGTCCATGAATAAATAAAAACATTTTTTTATATTTGTTTTTTATCGGTTTATTGGTTTTTTAATAAACAGTAATTTAAGTACATAAAGATCAGAATGTACTACATACACTACTTCTTACAAAATATTTTTACTACAATAGTAGTGTACAGGATGAATAAAGTCAGTCTTGAAGTTTGGATTTTCAGGTACTAGGCGCCCAGAATCGAGCAGGAAGTATATTCCGGAGCATGTGAGAAAACTTGTTAATTCCCTCTATTCATTGCTGCAAATTTTATAAAAATCGGTTAAGGATTTCCAGAGTTATTTGCATTTGAATTCTTCCATGCTTCGACTTATACTTACTGTTCGATGCTGGGCTTGCGCAGACTTTGCCGTTGTTAAAATGACGATTTTTCTGGGGGTTTTCATTTTCAGGTACTAGGCGCCCAGAATCAAGCAGGCAGTATATTCCGGAGCATGTGAGAAAACTTGTTAATTCACTCTATCCATTGCTGCAAATTTTATAAAAATTGGTTAAGTATTTCCAGAGTTATTTGCATTTGAATTCTACCATGCTTCGAAATATTCTTCCTTCTCAATTCTGGGCGCCTAGTACCTGAAAATGAAAAATCACACAAAAATCGGTCTTTTGAGAACGGCAATGTTTCTCATAATGTATGGTCGATTTTTGTGGAGTTTTTCATTTTCAGGTGTTAGGCATCCAGAATCGAGCAGAAAGTATATTTTGGAGCATGGTAGAATTCAAATGCAAATAACTCGGTAACTACTTAACCGATTTTTATAAAATTTACAGCAATGCATAGAGGGAATTAAAAAGTTTTCTCACATAATTAAAAATTGCACTATACGTATTCGAAAAGTACAAAAATGTATTAAATTTGGTACAATTTCGTAGAATGTGAACGAATAGAGCTAAAAACATGAAATTTGGAATGTCAAACAAGGTTGTGAAGTGGGGTCGATATAGGTTCTGATGTATGTACTCATGTAGATGAGAAGTACTAAATTTGGTACAATATGAATTTGCGGAATCAGGTGGAGCTCGAATCAAATTTGAAATTGACATTACCGTTGAAGTTCAGGATTTGGATATGTCGGTAGTTTGGAAATGTGTACGAAAAGTACCAAATGGTTGTATATTTGGTACACTTTAGATTTTGGTGAACCGATAGTTCTGGAACACAGAAATTTGGATGTAAAATTACTACTACATTGTAGAATTCAGGTGTGTAGAAGAAATTGCAACTCCACAAAACGAGAAAGATCCAGATGTCCTGCCAGATTGTTTTCTGCATTGTGTAACTCTTAAAAGTATGCTCATAATTTCGCAAACTAACATGGTAACACAAAGCAAAGAATCTGGCAACACATCTGTATTTTTTTGGTTTTGTGGAGTTGCAATGTCTTCAGTTTTCCCATTTGTCATACCAGGCAACCAGAATCGTGTAGCAGCTATATTTTGACACATGGCCAATTTCAAATGGCCATAACTCGACGATAAATGGAGATATTTGGATGAAACATTCACTATTGGATTTGGGCAACCTGTGAATAATTCCGTAGACCTCCACAAACCATATCCTGGGGGTATATATCTTTCGGCAACACCGACTGACATTTTTTACCTATTTATTATGACAAAAAATCCTATATACCAAAAGTATGTCTTTAAGAGACATCCTCAATTCTACTATGCAGTAGTAAATTTATATCGACATTTCTGTTTTCCAGCTTTATCGGTTTACTCAAATACAAATTGCACTAACTGATACTATATTTGGTACTTTTTGTACATATAAGCACATTTTTCCTAAATTACCTACATATGCTAATTCCAAATTTGAGGATTCCAGCTCCACCCGTTTCTCCACTTTTCATCTACATGAGTACTTACATCCAAACCGATATCGACGCCACTTCACAACCTTGTTTCGCATTCCAAATTTCAAGTTTTTAGCTCTCTCCGTTCACATGCTACGAAATTGTACCAAATTTAGTACATTTTAGTACTTTTCGGTCACTTATAGTACGATTTTTAATTATGTGAGGAAACGTGAGAATACCCTCTAACAATTGCTGCAAAATTTATAAAAAACGGTTAAGTATTTCCTGAGTTATTTACATTTGAATTCAACTATGCTCCGAATTATACTTGCTGTCCGATGCTGGGCGCCTATTACCTAAAAATGAAAAACCCCACAAAAATCGATCTTTTAACAACGGCAAAGTCTCTCATAATTTCTGGTTGTTTGTGCAGACTTTGGCCGTTGTTAAAAGATCGATTTTTGTGGGGCTTTTCATTTTCAGGTACTAGGGGCACAGAATCGAGCAGAAAGTATATTTTGGATCATCGTTGAATTCAAATGCAAATAACTCGCAATTACCTAACCGATTTTAATAAAATTTACAGCAATGGTTAAAGGAAATTCTGAAGTTTAAATTACACAATAGGAGTGCATATTTTGACACATATAAAGGGTGATTTTTTAGCTATTATATTTTTGGCAACACTGTTATTAACAGCTTACACATATTTCGTAGTTTGCTTCCCTGTCAAACGTCTTCAGTTCGAATTCCAATGACTGATTTTTGTGTGATTTTTCATTTTCAGGGAATAGGCGTCCAGAAGAGAACAGTAAGTATATTTCGGAACATTGTTGAATTCAAATGCAAATAACTCAGTGAATACCGAACCGATTTTCATATACTTGTCGAGAGTTATCATACGCACCAGTCAGTCAGACACACAGACGGATGGAAATTTGTAAATCGACTCTAAATTGTCTGCAGCGCATGTGGGATCTAAAACCAATATTTCGATGGAGCACATTTTTGCCGTATGTATTGCAAGGCTGAATGAGAGTTTACAAATTAGCGCCTATAATGAAACAAATCACTGTCCCGTAATATTCAAAAAATATTCTTTAAAAATGCAATTCTAGAGTAGTCCTCTATTATTACTAAAAAAAATCTTTAAAAACCGCCATAAAATGTAGATATCCTGGTATTTTTAGTTAAATAAAAAAATCCAACTTGAAATATTTGTTTCATGTTTTTTTATTGATACACATACAAACTACAATATTTCCCCAATTCAATAGTGAAGGTTTCATCCAAATATCTCCATTTATCGCCGAGTTATGGCCAATTGAAATTGACCCTGCGTATAAATATAGCTGCTACTTGATTCTGTTTGCCTGGTATGGCAAATGGAAAAACTGAAGAAATTGCAACTCCACAAAACCAGAAAAATTCAGATGTGTTGCCATGCCAGATTGTTTGCTTTGTGTTTCGATGTTAGTTTGCGAAATCATGAGCATACTTTTAGGCGTTACACAATGCAGAATACCCCAATCCTACACTCCAATACTGATCATAATTCACAATTTCAGGATTCCAAATGTAGCACCATTTAGTACTTACATATCCCATTTCTACACTTCGACGGTAATGTTAAATTCAAATTTGAGAATTCCAGCTCCACCCGTTTCCCCAAATCCATATTCTAGAATACCCTCTAACCATTGCTGCAAGTTTTATAAAAATCGGTTAAGTATTTCCTGAGTTATTTACATTTGAATTCAACTATGCTCCGATTTATACTTGCTGTCCGATGCTGGGCGCCTATTACCTAAAAATGAAAAACCCCACAAAAATCTGTCTTTTGAGAACGGTTGTTAAAATATCGATTTTTGTGGAGTTTTTCATTTTCAGGTGCTAGGCACCCAGAATCGAGCAGAAAGTACATTTCGGAGCATGGTAGAATTCAAATGCAAATAACTCTGGAAATACTTAACGGATTTTTATATAATTTGCAGCAATGGATAGAGGGAATTAAAGAGTTTTCTCACATAATTAAAAATTGCACGAAACGTATTCGAAAAATACAAAAATGTATTAAATTTGGTACAATTTCGTAGAATGTGAACGAATAGAGTTAAAAACATGAAATTTGGAATACCAACCAAGGTTGTGACGTGGGGTCGATATAGGTTTGTATGTATGTACTCATGTAGATGAAAAGTACTAAACAGTACTAAATATGGTACAATTTGAATTTGGGGAAACGGGTGTCGCTGGAATCCTGAAATTTGGAATTAACATTACCGTTGAAGTGTAAGATTGAGATAAGTCGGTAATTTGGAAATATATACGAAAAATACTAAATGGTACTATATTTGGTACACTTTAGATTTTGGTGAACCGATAGATGTGGAACACAGAAATTTGGATGTAAAATTACTACTGTATTGTAGAATTCAGGTGTGTAGGTAATTTTGAATATGCATACATATGTGTACTAAATGATACTAAATTGGTGAACCGATAGAGGCTGGAGGCTGGAGTGTAGGATTGGGGTATGTGGGACGTTTTGGAAATTCGTTTTTGTGTGTACTAAATTTTGTACAATTTGGATTTGGATGAACCGATCGGACTGGAATCCGTGAAATTGGGAAATATTATTTCTGCTAGGTAGCTATGGAATTTTTATATTAATGTATGCCTAATGATACTAAATTTGGTACAGCTACACCATTCTGTTTGCCTGGTATGGGAAAACTGAAGAAATTGCAACTCCACAAAACGAGAAAAATGCGGATGTCCTGCCAGACTGTTTTCTGCATTGTGTAACGCCTAAAAGTATGCTCGTGATTTCGTAATTTAAAATGGAAACACAAAGCAAAGAATCTGGCAACACATCTGTATTTTTCTGGTTTTGTGGAGTTGCAATGTCTTCAGTTTTCCCATTTGCCATACCAGGCAAGCAGAATCGTGCAGCAGCTATATTTTGATACATGGTTAATTTCAAATGGCCATAACTCGGCGAAAAATGGAGATATTTGGATGAAACCTTCACTATTGGATTTGGTAAATATTGCAGTCTATTGGACAACCTGTGAATAATTCCGTAGACCTGCACAAACCATATGCGGGGCGTATATATCTTTCGGCAACACAGACTGACATTTTTTTACCTATTTATTATAACAAAAAATCCTATATACCAAAAGTATGAGACTGGAATTCTGCACCTGTCTTTAAGATACGTTAGTATACACATGTGTATATATCTTATAATTTTTAGTTCAATAAAAAATTGTCAGAGAAATTATTAATGTATTTGTGTCATAAGTACTAAATTTAGTATCATTTAGTACATATATGTACGAATTTTCAAAATTACCTACATGCCTCAATTCTACTATGCAGTAGTAAATTTATATCGACATTTCTGTTTTCCAACATTATCGCTTTACTCAAATACAAATTGTACAAAATATGGTACTAAATGATACTATATTTGGTACTTTTTGTACATATAAGCACTTTTTTCCCATATTACCTAGAATTACCATATATTCTACACTTCGATGGTACTGTTCATTTCAAATTTGAGGATTTCAGCTTCACCCGTTTCTCCAAATTCAAATTGTACCAAATTTAGTACTGTTTTGTAATTTTCATCTAAATGAGTACATACATCCAAACTCATATCGACCGCACTTCACAACCTTGTTTCGCATTTCATGTTTTTAGCTGTATTTGTTCACATGCTACGAAATTGTACCAAATTAAGTACATTTTAGTACTTTTCGGATACTTATAGATCGATTTTTAAATATTAGAGAAAACTTTTTAATCCCCTCTATCCATTGCTGCAAATTTGTTAAAAATCGGTTAAGTATTTCCTGAGTTATTTGCATTTGAATTCTACTATGCTCCGAATTATACTTGCTGTTCGATGCTGGGCGCCTATTACCTACAAATGAAAAACCCCACAAAAATTGGTCTTTTGAGAATGGCAAAGTTTCTCATAATTTGTGCAGACTTTGCCGTTGTTAAAAAATAATGTTTGTGGGGTTTTTCTTTTCCAGGTAATAGGCGCCCAGAATGGAGGAGGAAGTATGTTTCGGAGCATGGTAGAATTCAAATGCAAATAACTCTGGAAATACTTAACCGATTTTTATAAAATATGCAACAATGGATAGAAGGAATTAAAAAGTTTTCTCACATAATTAAAAATTGCACTATACGTATTCGAAATGTACAAAAATGTACTAAATTTGGTACAACTTTGTAGCATGTGAACGAATAGAGCTAAAAACATGAAATTTGGAATGCCAAACAAGGTTGTGAAGTGGGGTCGATATATCTTTGGATTTAAGTACTCATGTATATGAAAAGTACTAAACAGTACTAAATTTGGTACAATATGAATTTGGGGAAACGGGTGGAGCTAGAATCGCCAAATTTGAAATTAACATTACCTTTGAAGTGTAGGATTGGGATATGTCGGTAGTTTGGAAATGTGTACGAAAAGTACTGAATGGTACTATATTTGATTTGGGTAAACCGATCGAGCTGGAATCCTGAAATTATGAATTATGGTTAGTATTGGAGTCTAGGATTAGGGTATGTGGGAAATTTTGGAAATTCGTATTTGTGTGTACTAAATTTGGTACGATATGGATTTGGGTGAACCGATCGGACTGGAATCCGTGAAATTGGGAAATATTATTTCTGTTGGATTGCCCAGGTAGATAGCTATGGAATTTTTATATTAATACCTAATGATACTAAATCTGGTACAGCTACACAATTCTGTTTGCCTGGTATGGCAAATGGGAAAACTGAAGGCATTGCAACTCCACAACACGAGAAATATGCAGATGTCCTGCCAGATTGTTTTCTGCATTGTGTAACGCCTAAAAGTATGCTCATAATTTCGCAATTTAACATCGAAACACAAAGCAAACAATCTGGCAACACATCTGCATTTTTTGGTTTTTTGGAGTTGCAATGTCTTCAGTTTTCCCATTTACCATACCAGGCAACCAGAATCGTGTAGCAGCTATATTTTGACACATGGTCAATTTCAAATGGCCATAACTCGACGATAAATGGAGATATTTGGATTTGGGAAATATTGCTGTATATTGGGCAACCTTTGAATAATTCCGTAGACCTCCATAAACCATATGCTGGGGGTATATATCTTTCGGCAACACCGACTGACATTTTTTACCTATTATAACAAAAAATCCTATATAATATATTTTCTGCATTGTGTAACGCCTAAAAGTATGCTCATAATAGTACACATATGTACGAATTTTCAAAATTACCTATATGCCTCATTTCTACTATGCAGTAGTAAATTTATATTGGCATTTCAGTTTTCCAGCTTTATCAGTTTACTCAAAAACAAATTGTACTAAATGATACTATATTTGGTACTTTTTGTACATATAAGCACATTTTTCCTATATTACCTACATTTGGCAATTCTACACTTCGATGGAATGTTAATCTTCAAATTCAAATTGTACCAAATTTAGTACTGTTTAGTACTTTTCATCTACATGAGTACTTACATCCAAACCCATATCGACGCCACTTCACAACCTTGTTTCACATTCCAAATTTTAAGTTTTTAGCTCTCTCCGTTCACATGCTACGAAATTGTACCAAATTTAGTATATTTTAGTACTTTTCGGTTACTTATAGTGCAATTTTTAATTATTCTAGGAAACTTCAGAATTTCCTCTAACCATTGCTGCAAATTTTATAAAAATCGGTTAAGTATTTCCAGAGTTATTTGCATTTGAATTCTACCATCCTTCGAATTATACTTGCTGTTCGATTCTGGGCGCCTATTACCTAAAAATGAAAAACCCCACAAAAATCGGTCTTTTGAAAACGGCAAAGTTTCTCATAATGTCTGGTTGTTGTGCAGACTTTGGCGTTTTTAAAAGACCGATTTTTGGGGGCTTTTTCATATTCACGTACTAGGCGCCCAGAATCGAGCAGCAAGTATATTTCGGAGCATCGTTGAATTCAAATGCAAATAACTCGACAACTACTTAACCGATTTTAATGAAATTTGCAGCAATGGTTAGAGGAAATTCTGAAGTTTAAATTACACATATTTTGACATTTATAGAGGGTGATTTTGAAAGTTTGGGTCCAATCGGACATTCCATTCGCTAAATATTAGATTTATAAAAATCGAAAATGTTGACCCTTTGTAAGGAGAGGTATAGAAGGAATGCGCCGATAACTCCCATCTTCCAACAATATACATACATGGTAGAAATATTGGGCTATGCAAAGTTTAGTTCATCGGATAGTCATTTGCCATTATATTGCAATGCTTTTGTTGGTGTCTTTACTTCATATCCATAGAAATATGAGAAGTCATTGTGAAATATCCATGGAGGTTTTCGCATTTTGTTACAGAATTTTACATTTCTGCATTTGCCATGTCCTGCTGATTAGGATAATAACTCCCACCAAAAATTCAATTTAATTTCCGGTAACTATGTGACAGTTCCAGGACTTTTCAACCCTTGCTGTGTGATTTTCAATCGTGGCATTCAATAGATGGCGTTAATCGCATGCCATTACACAGAGTTGCCCTCTACACTTTAAATTATATTTTCATTTAAAAATTATTCTAATTTAAAGCATATTTTTCGGCGCAAGAAAATTGTTACATTATTTTGAAATCTAAGGGAAATAAAAATGCATTTTAAAGTTATTTTTAAATATATTTATTCATTTAAAATATTAATTATAAAAAATAAACAGGGATATGTTGTTGGACGCCATTGATATAATGCATGACCCCTGTAAAGAAAAATAAAAATATATGTAACTATTTATAGCAGTGGATTGACGATAGGTTAGAGGGATAATGCTAAAAATTAGTGGTATTCTAATTGCAAAAACGATCTTGAAATACAAAATATTCTGTTTAAAAATATATTTTTTCATTAACAATTGAAAAAAATATTTTAATAAAAATTCCTGAAAAAAATCACGTTTAAGGCTGTAATAGTCCTTGGTACAAACTCTATTAAAAAGCAACGCTTATGGCTGTGATAGGCCTTGATACAAATTTCTCTAAAAAATCCTTAAAATCCTTGTGTTGATGGCTCAGAACGTTAAGTGGTCTGGCAACATTTGTGTTGCTCTAAGGACCGAAGTTCGTGCCCTTGCTGTGCTCAGTTGAATTAATTTTTGTTGTTTGAATTTTGCCTTGTAAGGGCAGTGATCATATGAGAGCAATTTTTAAGTGATTATTTATACTCTTTCGAATCGAGGTTAATGATCTAGGTTTTGCAATGAAAAGGAAAGCCGGGAGAAGAATCTACGTACCCACCATTATGAAACGCGTTTCGCCGTTGGTTAAGCGGATCAACAAAGAATTTTAAAGAATATCGACTATCCAAGCCGTAGATTTTTCAAAGAATATTTTTCGTGAACTATGCAAGGCGTGGATTTTTTAAAGAATATTTGCTGATGGACCCACACAGGGCATAGATTTTTTAAAGAATATTTCTTTCATCGACTATCCAAGCCGTAGATTTTTCAAAGAATATTTTTTTCGTGGACTATCCAAGGCGTGGATTTTTTAAAGAATACTTGCTGATGGACCCACACAAGGCATAGATTTTTTAAAGAATATTTTTTTCATCGGCTATCCAAGCCGTAGATTTTTCAAAGAATTTTTTTTTCGTGGATTATCCAAGGCGTGGATTTTTTAAAGAATATTTTTTCTTGGATCAACACAAGGCGTAGATTTTTTAAAGAATATTTTTTCATGGATCAACACAAGGCGTAGATTTTTTAAAGAATATTTTTTCATTAATCAACACAATGCGTAGATTTTTTAAAGAATATTTTTTCATGGATCAGCACAAGGCGTAGATTTTTTAAAGAATATTTTTTTATGGATCAGCACAAGGCGTAGATTTTTTAAAGAATATTTTTTCATGGATCAGCACAAGGCGTAGATTTTTTAAAGAATATTTTTTCATGGATCAGCACAAGGCGTAGATTTTTTAAAGAATATTTTTTCAAGGACCAATACATGGCGTAGATTTTTTAAAGAATATTTTTTCAAGGACCAATACAAGGCGTAGATTTTTTAAAGAATATTTTTTCAAGGACCAATACAAGGCGTAGATTTTTTAAAGAATATTTTTTCAAGGACCAATACAAGGCGTAGATTTTTTAAAGAATATTTTTTCAAGGACCAATACAAGGCGTAGATTTTTTAAAGAATATTTTTTCAAGGACCAATACAAGGCGTAGATTTTTTAAAGAATATTTTTTCAAGGACCAATACAAGGCGTAGATTTTTTAAAGAATATTTTTTCAAGGGCCAATACAAGGCGTAGATTTTTTAAAAAATATTTTTTCAAGGACCAATACAAGGCGTAGATTTTTTAAAGAATATTTTTTCAAGGACCAATACAAGGCGTAGATTTTTTAAAGAATATTTTTTTTAGGACCAATACACGGCGTATATTTTTTAAAAAATATTTTTTCAAGGACCAATACAAGGCGTAGATTTTTTAAAGAATATTTGTTCAAGGACCAATACAAGGCGTAGATTTTTTTAAAGAATATTTTTTTCATGGACCAATACAAGGCGTAGATTTTTTTAAAGAATATTTTTTTCATGGACCAATACAAGGCGTAGATTTTTTTAAAGAATATTTTTCAAGGACCGATATACAGGCGTAGATTTTTTTAAAGAATATTTTTCAAGGACCGATATACAGGCGTAGATTTTTTAAAGAATATTTTTTCAAGGACCAATACAAGGCGTAGATTTTTCAAAGAATATTGTTTTCGTGGACTATCCAAGACGTAGATTTTTTAAAGAATATTTTTCATGGACCAATACAAGGCGTAGATGTTTTTAATGAATATTTTTTTCATGGACCAATATAAGTCGTAGATTTTTTTAATGAATATTTTTTTCATGGACCAACACAAGGCGTAGATGTTTTTAATGAATATTTTTTTCATGGACCAACACAAGGCGTAGATTTTTTTGTGATAAAGATTGTGGTAAAGATAGGTTAATATTTAGGGGATGAAATGGACCAAATACATAATTTTTGTCGGTTTTTCTGGTCGCTCCAGAGGCCGCAATTATGGCCCATTGCGAATTTTTACATGGAGAAGGAGATCGGACAAAAGAATAAGTATGTCTGTTTTGATAAAGATCGGCCATCGAAATGTTCCATGAGGTTCCAGTTATGGTCAAGGACAACTCCTATAATTTTCGGTGATGATCAGATAATAATTTTGGGATGAAGTGGACCGAAAACTTTATTTTTTGTGTATTTCACCACAATTGAAAGCCGAACATCACAACAGAACCCACGGTGAAGGGAATATGGACCTGCAATTTGAAATGCTGTACTAAATATTAGTAATATTTGTTAACCTCTAGTCGGTCAGGAGGGTGCAACTACCTCGAAATATTATCTAGGCTCAGAATAAAAATCCGCAAAAAGTTAAAGTTCCGTGATAGCGGTGTAGGGTATCGTATGTTCGGCGCCGTCCGACTATACAGCTCCGCTCACTGATTATTAAGACTATTTTTCCCTTGACCCATAACATTTTTTTTTAAAAATTCCCGCCTGAAAACATCCATTAGAATTTAATTGAAATATTCCCCAATGAAATTGTGTAAAAGGCTCTTCAAACCCGGTCCAACATCAAACAAAACTACGCATCATACATAATGTATGTTGTGTTCAACATGTTTCCAATTACTACAGCATGGCGTCAAACAAGTTGCACGACTGTATAAAATCAAACAAGTCGAAAGCTTTTCATGTTCGCTGTCGAACATGTTCGTGTTGTGGTACTCCGGCGTTGACGTTTTTATTGTTGTTAGTAAACAAAAAACAAGTCAACAACAAAAAGCAAAAAAAAACCAGTAAGGAAAGTAGTAAAGTCGGACGGGGCCGACTATATGATACCCTTCACCACTATGGGTATATTAAACAGGACTATTAAGATGAAATTGGATGAAATAAAATATGTGATATTTATCTAAATGTGAATCTACCTAAATCTATCCATAAAGTATGTAAATCGACTTCAAACAAATATAAATAGGTCATCCGTTGGGCTATGTCTGTACTTCTACAAAACGCAACTACGTAATTCTATGCTCAATTTTGTAAGTTGTGCAAAATTTGATTTCAATCTGACTAACATGAGGAGTTTGATGCCCAATTTACTTGAAATCGGGCGAAAATATATATGGAAGCTCTATCAAAATATTAGGCGATTTCAAACAAACTTGTCACAGGTTAGGTTATACTAATTTCAGAAAGTTTTGTTCCTATCAGCCTATTGGTTCCTTGGTGCATCAATTACTTAAAATCAATCTATAATAAAAGGAAGCTCTATCTAAATCTGGACCGATTTTCACGAAACAAGACAGACATCACTCTAGGCTCAATTCAGTACGTTATGCCAAATTTCGTGCAAATCGAAGGATATATAGGGACTTTGGTGCACCATTTACCTAAAATCGGGCGAAACTATATATGGGAGCTATATCTAAATCAGGACAGATTTTCACGAAACTTGGCAGACATCATTCTAGGCTCAATTCAGTACGTTATGCCAAATGTCGTGCAAATCGAAAGATATATAGGGACTTTGGTGCATCATTTACATGAAATCGGACGAAACTATATATGGAAGCTATATCTAAATCTGGACCGATTTTCTCGGAACTTGGAAGACATCACTCTACGCTTAATTCAGAACGATTTCGTGCAAATCGAAAGATATATAGGGACTTTGGGGCACCATTTAAATGAAATCGGACGAAACTATATATGGGAGGTATATCTAAATCTGAACCGATTTTATCAAAACTTTGCAGACATCACTCTAGGCTCAATTCAGTACGTTATGCCAAATTTCGTGCAAATCGAAAGATATATAGGGACTTTGGGGCACCATTTAAATGAAATCGGACGAAACTATATATGGGAGGTATATCTAAATCTGAACCGATTTTATCAAAACTTGGCAGACATCATTCTAGGCTCAATTCAGTACGTTATGCCAAATTTCGTGCAAATCGAAAGATATATAGGGACTTTGGCGCACCATTTACATGAAATCGGACGAAAGTATATATGGGAGCTATATAGAAATCTGGACCGATTTTCTTGAAACTTGGCAGACATCACTCTAGGCTCACTTCAGTACGTTATGCCAAATTTCGTGCAAATCGAAGGATATATAGGGACTTTGGTGCACCATTTACCTAAAATCGGGAGAAACTATATATGGAAGCTATATCTAAATCACGACCGATTTTCACGAAACTTGGCAGACATCATTCTAGGCTCAATTCAGTACGTTATGCCAAATTTCGTGCAAATCGAAAGATATATAGGGACTTTGGGGCACCATTTACATGAAATCGGACGAAACTATATATGGGAGCTATATCTAAATCTGAACCGATTTTCTCGAAACTTGGCAGACATCACTCTAGGCTTAATTCATTACGTTATGCCAAATTTCGTGCAAATCGAAAGATATATAGGGACTTTGGGGCACAATTTACATGAAATCGGACGAAACTATATATGGGAGCTATATCTAAATCTGAACCGATTTTCTCGAAACTTGGCAGACATCACTCTAGGCTTAATTCATTACGTTATGCCAAATTTCGTGCAAATCGAATGATATATAGGGACTTTGGTGCACCATTTACATGAAATCGGACGAAACTATATATGGGAGCTATATCTAAATCTGGACCGATTTTCACGAAACTTGGCAGACATCATTCTAGACCTAAATTATTAGGCTGTACCAAGTTTCGTGCAAATCGAAAGATATATAGGGACCGTTTACATTAAATCGGTTAAATATATATATGGGAGCTATATCTAAATCTGAACCGATTTTTCCCAATTTCAATAGGGTTCGTCCTTGGGCCAAATAAGTGAAATGTGCCAAATTTCATCCAATTCGGATCATAAATGCGACCTGTACTTTGTTTACAATTTAACATGGACAGACAGACGGACAGACGGACAGACGGACGGACGGACGGACGGACGGACGGACATGCATATATGCACAAAGACATAATACCCTGTACCACAGTGTGGTGAAGGGTATAAAAACGAACAGCAGTCAAGTAAACAAATTTACGGTAGAGAATTTTATTAATGAAACCATACATACATACACTCACGCTTTAGTACATCGTGCGCACACACACTGACTCATATACTCTTCTTGTACACCCAGAAGAAAAAAGTTTAGCAAGCAGTTGGTTGGCGTTGATGATGAGTATCATTAACATAAATTTGCTTGAGAGGCTCGACAATCCGACAAGTCACCGCCAGCCAGCCACCACCCTCCCTCACAATAATAATTTATGCCAACAACAAGAAGAAACACGCCAAGGAACCAAACGATCTGTATAAGAAACAACAACGAAAAGGACAAGAGCCAACAACGACTAACTAACGAAAGGAAGGAAATAAGGAAATATTTGCCAAAGTGGGTGGCTAGGCTGTGTGTGGACTTGATAATGCGCTTAAAAACAGTGTCAAGATTTTCTTTATTACATTTAATCAGAAGGAAGTACGACGAATGAGAAGGAAAAGGAAAGGAAAAACAAAACACGCACCCACACAAACAACAAATACGGAAACTAAATGTCTTGAATAAATTGTGGGAAATTCAAATAGCCAGCGGAAATAAAGTGTCAGGATGAAAAAGGGAGGCAATGGGGGGAAATAATTATGAATATTTCTTGAAGGATTAACACAGGTATAAGCTTGGCGAACTATAATCGGGGATTTTGAATTCACAAAGAACAGGTTTCAAAACTTGGATTTTTAGTGAATTTTTTTTAATTATAATATAGACCGATAATTCCCACTGAAAGCACGGATTTTATAAATAATATTTGAAAGGCTATCCGTGCTAAAGGCGTGAATTTTCTACACAATATTTTTGTAGGAAGAAAATATGTACCGCAGCTATATCTAAATCTGAACTGATTTTCAGAAAACTTAGCACACATCATTCTGGACTCAATTCAGTACGCTGTGCAAAATTTCGTACAAATCGAAGTATATATAAGGCCTTTGGTGCACCATTTACCGAAAATCTGAAGAAAATATATATGGGAGCTATATCTAAATATGAACCGATTACCACGAAATTTAGCACACACCATTTCGTTCTGAATGGATTCTAAAATGATGTGTGTTAAGTTTCGTGAAAATCGATTTAGATTTAGATAGAGCTCCCATATATATTTTCGTCCGATTTAAGGTAAATGGTGCACCAAAGTCCCTATATATCATTCGATTTGCACGAAATTTGGTACAGAGTACTGAATTAGGTCCAGAATGATGTGTGCTAATTTTCGTGAAAATCGGTTTAGATTTAGATATAGCTCCTATATATAGTTTTGTCCGATTTAAGGTAAATGGTGCACCAAAGTCCCTATATATCATTCGATTTGCTTGAAATTTGGCGCAGCGTACTGAATTAGGTCTAGAATGATATGTGCTAAGTTTCGTGAAAATCGGTCCAGATTTAGATATAGTTCCCATATATATTTAGGTCCGATTTAAGGTAAATGGTGCACCAAAGTCACTATATATCTTTCGATTTGCACGAAATTTGGCACAGCTTAATTAATTAGGTCTAGGATGATAGGTGTTAAGATTCCTGAAAATCGGTTCAGATTTAGATATAGCTCCCATATATATTTAGGTCCGATTTAATCCGATTTAATGGTGCACCAAAGTCCCTATATATCCTTCGATTTGCTCGAAATTTGGCATAGCGTACTGAATTGAGCCTAGAATATTGTGTGGTAAGTTTCGGAAAAATCGATTCAGATTTCGATTTAGCTCCCACATATAACTCCCAATGTTTATAGCGTTTTATTGAATTTGGTGCAGATGCAGTCATAGCTTCCATATGTTTTTCGAATTCTGATTAAAATTAAATTTTTAACATCAATTTTGCTATAAATCGTTTTCCATAAATTTGTGCTATGGTACGCATACGATAATAAATCTGGCGAATAAAATTAAATTTATCATAGGTTGCAGAAAGACAGGAATATGTTCCTTCGGGGGAACATTGCTATGTAATTGTAAGTAATATACCCAATGTGGTGAAGGGTATCATATAGTCGGCCCAGTCCGACTTTACTACTTTTCTTACTGGTTTTTATCTGATCATCACCGAAAATTATAGGCATTGTGCTTGACCATACCTGGATACTCATGGAAAATTTTAAAGCGATCATCGCTATATTTCCGCCCTCTAGTGTGGTAATAGGTTACTAAATAAATTCTCTTTGGCCCAATCCTCTTCTCCATGCAAAATTTCGTGATGTTCGGGCCACAATTGCGGCCTCTGGAGCGACAAGAAAAACCGACAAAAATTAAGTATTTGTCCATTCCATCACCTAAATATTAACCGATCTTTACGAAAAACAATATGGGTCTTCATTGACCAGAACCCATCCTACATGCAAAATTTCGTGAAGATTGGTCCATAACTGTTGCCTGTATCGTGTTTACAAATTATAATGGACAGACAGACGGAAGGATGGACAGACACACATGTCTAGATTGACTCACCTAGTCGATCGGTATACTTAAAGGTGGGTGTAGGACCAATATTTCACGGCGTTACAAACTTTTGGGGCTGCACAAAGCAATAATACCCTTACAAAATAGTTGTGTAGGGTATAAAAATCTAAAATTACTAATGGTGTGTCCAACTATTTTGAGATTGTGTCAAATATTCTAAGTATTAAAAAAAATGTTCTCTCTTCTTCAAAATAAGAATTCAATGGTCAGTTACACACATAGTTTGGAGATTAGATAAAAATAAAAATACAATAAATTAATAAAAGTTTTGTTGACTTGAAAACGTGTTGCCAGATAATGTCGACTATTCCCCGCTGTGCCTTATCGACAGTGTCGCTATCAAAATTTTATAGAGTTTTATAGTCCACCTAAAATTAGTAACAAAAATACCGTTGGATTTTTTGGTAGCATACCGATTGATAAGATTGGATTTTAATTATAAACAAAAATTAATAAACAAAAAAATAGAATGACAATAGAAAAATGCGTCTTAAAATAACTTTCGAAATAATCGTCGAAAGAATATAGGAAAAAAAGATTTTGAAATCATTGTCGGTAAATTAAATTAATGCAAGGCCTTTTTGTGGCATTCTATGACTCTCTAGGGGTTTGATTTTAAATGGCTAACTTTATAGGATTTCCTTGAAATAAAATATTTATTAAAGTCTGATATAGGGAGAATACATCGTAACCAAATAAATCGTAAATAATTTTAATTAAATAGAATACCTCACCAAGTAGTTAATTATAAAGTACTAGCAAAGTGGCCGCTACTTCAAATGCGGAAAGGGGATACAAAAAAAAAAAAAAATATTTCATATGAAAATCGTTAACACTGTATAATTTGTTGTACTATAGTTCTGAATTCCGACTCTATTTCTACATCTAATATCAAGTTTATTACTTTTTAGTACTCTTCTTCTGAAATCATTTTTTTATTTTATTACACAGATTAAAAATAGATCAGATTTTAGCAAATACGTACAAATAAGTACACATTTTTAAGACTACCTCCATACAATCACCACAACTAAATTTAGTACCAGTTACTTCCAAAACCCCCTTGGTGCTTCTTTCTAACTCTCCATCAGTGACCTACATTCTAAATATAAGGTTTCCAGCTCTCTCCGTTACCCAAATCCAAATTTAGTGCATTTTCTACTCTACTTACTATTCGTAGACATAAATTTGATTTTCCAAAGTTGTCGCCATAAATCAATACTACACTTGTACCAAATTGTACCAAATTTTGTGCTTTTGTACCCATAAGTACGAATTTCCAAAACTACCTCAGTCATCTCTATCCGTTCACCTACATCCAAATTGCATCATAGTTAGTACCATTTAATAATTTTCGTAGACGTTAATACGAGTTTCTAAAACTTCTCAATTTCACACTCCAAAACTATTTTTAATGACAAATTTCAGAATCCCAGCCCTATCCGTTTACATAGATCCAAATTGTACCATATTTAGTACTTTTCGTACTTATGAGTTCGAATTTCCAACACTGTCTCAATCCTGTACTCTAACAGTAATTCTATTTTCAAATATACGTTGTCCATCTCTATCCTTTTACTCAAATCTAAATTGTACTAAACTTTATATCATTTAGTACACATAATTACGCATTTTTAAAACTAACTCCATGTCTCATCCTACAATCCAATCCTTAATTTTAATTCCAAATTTTATGATTCCCGCTCACACAAAACGAATTGTACCATATTTTGATACCATTTAGTACGAATTGTACCATATTTAGTACCATAAGTACGTAATTGCAATACTATCTTAATTCTGTATTCATTCATTCCAAATTTAAGTTTTCCATCTCCGTTCCGTTCACTCAAATCTAAATTGTACCAAATTTAGTACCATTTAGTACACGTATTACGAATTTTCAAAACTACCGACATATCTCAATCCTGCACTCAAACTGTTATATTAATTGAAAAATTTCAGGATCCCAGCCCTATCCGTTCACACAAAAACAATTTGTAATCCATTTGGTACCAGTTAGTACTTTTTTCCTACACTCCAACAGTAATTTTAATTCGAAAATTCTGGAGTCCAGCTCTATCCGTTCACACATAATTAAATTGTACCAAATATATTACCATTTAGTACACATAAGTACTCTGCTTCCATATCTCAATTCTATATTCCAACAGCAACCATTATTTCAAATATTACGTTTCCAGATCTCTCCGTTCACCCAAATCCAAATTGTACCAAATTTAGTACCATTTAGTTATTTTCGTACACATAAATACGAATTTCCAAAAGTGTGTCTATAGCTCAATCTTCAACAGTAATCTTAATTCCAAATTTCAGGTTTTCAGCTCTATCCTTTCAAGCAAAATCCAAATTGTACTAAATTTAGTACCATATAGATCTTTTCGTACCAGTAAGTACGAATTTCTTAAAATACCTCAATCCAACACTCCAACAGTCATTGTAATTCTAAATTTGAAAACTCCAGCTCTATCTGTTCACCCAAATCCAAATTGTACCAAAATTTAGTACCATTCAGTACTTTTCGTACACATAAGTACGATTTTTTTATTGCTACCTCAATCATGTACTCCAATAGTAATCCTAATTCCTATTTTCAGCATTCCATTCCTCCTATACACTCAACTAAATGCAAATAGTACCAAATTTAGTAGCATTTTGTACATTTTATACACATAAGTACGAATTTCTTAAAACATTTCCATACATAAATATTACTTCCCAACCTGTATTCTATATAAAGTTTCAAGATTCTAGTTATATATGTTCAATACATATACAATTGGAACTAAATTTAGTAAAGTCAATTTAATTCCCAATTTGAAAAAACCAGCCCCATATATACACCTAAATCCAACTTGCACCAAATTAAGTACCATTTAGTACTTTTCGTACACATAAGTTCGATTTTTTTTACAATAGTAGTCCTAATTCCGATTTACAGGCTTCCATCTCTATACACTCATTTAAACGCAAACAGTACTAAATTTAGTACCATTTTGTACATTTTATATAAATATGTACTAATTTTATAAACCATTTCCGTACATCAACACCACTACCCAACCTTTGTTCAATATATATACAATTGGAACTAAATTTAGTAAATTTTAGTACTTTCTATCAGTGACCCACATTCCAAATATCAGAATTCTAGCTCTTCCCGTTCGCCTAATACAAAGGGTACCATTTTAGTACTTTTCGTACCCTTCTAGTTCGAGTTTCCAAAAACTCAGCCTTATCTCACGCCTACACACCAACAACAACCTACACTCAAAATTTCAAGCTTTTAGCTTCAGCCGTTTTGTCTGGGCGATGATCTGTCAGTCACTCACTCACTTAACACTAAGCTCTTTTATATATATTCTTATATATTAAGATTCAGTCAATATCCGTATTTAAGAACATATTTCTTTACTAGAAGACCTTTTTAAAAACTTCTTAGGCCTTCTACCATCTTTAGTATCTTTTTGAATATTACAATTGTTTTTATTAAATGTTTAATTAAATTTTTTCTTTAATATTTTCAAAACTGTCCCCTTCATGTTGGTTTCATTTTTTCAGTCACTTATACGTTTCTTCTGCAGAAGCATAGGAGAAAAAACTATTTCAAAAAAACCTTCAACACAGTTATCTGGCATCTTTGCAACTTGGCTAAAAGAGATTTATTAAGTTGGAACGAATGAACGAACGATGGAAAAAATTAAGGATGTCACATGTTCGACTCTTATCACGTTTAGCTAAGAAAAATCACACTTTTGTGACATCTTTCTAAACGATTAAATGGCACAGTGGGCGATGGTGTGGCATCAAAAGTGAATTTTAAAAGAAAAAATAAAAAAAAATAAAATTAAATTTACAGAGGATATAATTAAATTTTTGAAGACTATTGAATTTATATTATTTTATTATTTTTTTTTTTTAATCAAAACTATTATTTTAATTTTACCCTCCAACAGCCCATTGTGCCGTTCGTTCATGGTGTTGGAGGTAGTTTCCACAGCTGCTGTATTAACGCCAACACATTTTTCACATTTCTAAGTTCAACTTATTGTTCGTAACACTTTGGTTCGTTCAACTTAGTTAGCTGAATTGTTGTTGTATGGGTGTGTAAGTGTGTGTATGTGTGTGAATGCTTGTAATTTTTATTCTTCACAGCGCAAAGGATTTGAAACGAACAAATGAATAAAAACCAGAAGCTTTGGAAATGACAACTAACAATTTATCATTAATTTTATCAAAGGACAAAGGACAGGACAATCGAAGTGGCATGGAACACTGTTCAATTATCAGCGATAAAACTTGCGAAGATTTAATTTGAAGATATCGAGGCGGAAGGACACATGATTTTATGCATTAAAATTATACTAAATGGATTTTATAATTAATTAATTTTGTAAGAATTTTTTAAAGATTTTTTCTTGAATGGTGTGGATTTTTAAAACAATAATTTTCAAGGGCCATTCAGGGCTTGGATTTTTTTAATGACATTTTTTAAGGACTATACAAGCCGTGTATTTTTTAATCAATATTTTTTCAAGCACCAAAGGTGTGGCTTTTTTAAACAATATTTTTTCATGGATCAACACAAGGCGTGGAGTTTTTAAAGAATATTTTTTTATGGATCAACACAAGGCGTGGATTTTTTAAAGAATATTTTTTCAGGGACTGTCCAAGGCGTAGATTTTTTTAAGAATATTTTTTCATGGACTGTCCAAGGCGTAGATTTTTTTTAAAGAATATTTTTTTATGGATCAACACAAGGCGTGGATTTTTTAAAGAATATTTTTTCATGGACTGTCCAAGGCGTGGATTTTTTAAAGAATATTTTTTCATGGACTGTCCAAGGCGTGGATTTTTTAAAGAATATTTTTTCATGGACTGTCCAAGGCGTGGATTTTTTAAAGAATATTTTTTCATGGACTGTCCAAGGCGTGGATTTTTTAAAGAATATTTTTTCATGGACTGTCCAAGGCGTGGATTTTTTAAAGAATATTTTTTCATGGACTGTCCAAGGCGTGGATTTTTTAAAGAATATTTTTTCATGGACTGTCCAAGGCGTGGATTTTTTAAAGAATATTTTTTCATGGACTGTCCAAGGCGTGGATTTTTTAAAGAATATTTTTTCATGGACTGTCCAAGGCGTGGATTTTTTAAAGAATATTTTTTCATGGACTGTCCAAGGCGTGGATTTTTTAAAGAATATTTTTTCATGGACTGTCCAAGGCGTGGATTTTTTAAAGAATATTTTTTCATGGACTGTCCAAGGCGTGGATTTTTTAAAGAATATTTTTTCATGGACTGTCCAAGGCGTGGATTTTTTAAAGAATATTTTTTCATGGACTGTCCAAGGCGTGGATTTTTAAGAATATTTTTTCATGGACTGTCCAAGGCGTGGATTTTTTAAAGAATATTTTTTCATGGACTGTCCAAGGCGTGGATTTTTTAAAGAATATTTTTTCATGGACTGTCCAAGGCGTGGATTTTTTAAAGAATATTTTTTCATGGACTGTCCAAGGCGTGGATTTTTTAAAGAATATTTTTTCATGGACTGTCCAAGGCGTGGATTTTTTAAAGAATATTTTTTCATGGACTGTCCAAGGCGTGGATTTTTTAAAGAATATTTTTTCATGGACTGTCCAAGGCGTGGATTTTTTAAAGAATATTTTTTCATGGACTGTCCAAGGCGTGGATTTTTTAAAGAATATTTTTTCATGGACTGTCCAAGGCGTGGATTTTTTAAAGAATATTTTTTCATGGACTGTCCAAGGCGTGGATTTTTTAAAGAATATTTTTTCATGGACTGTCCAAGGCGTGGATTTTTTAAAGAATATTTTTTCATGGACTGTCCAAGGCGTGGATTTTTTAAAGAATATTTTTTCATGGACTGTCCAAGGCGTGGATTTTTTAAAGAATTTTTTTTCATGGACTGTCCAAGGCGTGGATTTTTTAAAGAATATTTTTTCATGGACTGTCCAAGGCGTGGATTTTTTAAACAATATTTTTTCATGGACTGTCCAAGGCGTGGATTTTTTAAACAATATTTTTTCATGGATCAACACAAGGCGTGGATTTTTTAAAGAACATTTTTTTCATGGACTGTCCAAGGCGGTGATTTTTTTAAAGAATATTTTTTCATGGACTGTCCAAGGCGGTGATTTTTTTAAAGAATATTTTTTCATGGACTGTCCAAGGCGGTGATTTTTTTAAAGAATATTTTTTCATGGACTGTCCAAGGCGGTGATTTTTTTAAAGAATATTTTTTCATGGACTGTCCAAGGCGGTGATTTTTTTAAAGAATATTTTTTCATGGACTGTCCAAGGCGGTGATTTTTTTAAAGAATATTTTTTCATGGACTGTCCA